>NW_025230449.1:5833-6668 GCF_018294505.1 Triticum aestivum
ATTTCAACGGAATCGGAGTACAAGCAGAAGTTTCGTCATGTCGGGAGGCCTTTTGTCTGTATTTTCATGGACAAAATGATAGTAAATGCATCAAGTGTGGAAATTTTGCATGCGTGCTTGTGTGGCCCACTGTAGCATGTGAAAAAATGGTGATGTTTCATGACATTGCGAAAGGGAACACCTAGTGGGTGCCCGTCCCCCAAAACCGATACCTGATGTTTGTACTGCAACTACATGTCAACATGGGCGAAACACACCCAGCATTTGTATGCGCGTGTGAGTGACCCCCACCGTCTCCCACGCAAAATTTCAATGGAATTGGAGTACGAACGGAAGTTGCTTCACGTCGGGAGACCTTTTATCCGTATTTTCACGGAGAAAATGATAATAAATGCATCGAGTGTCCAAACACACCAAAAAAAATTATGCATCCTTGTGTGGCACACTGTAGAGTGTGAAACAAATGGTGACGTTTCATGACTTTGCGAAAGGGAACACCTACTCGATGCCCGTCAACCCAAACCGATACCTGAGGTTTGTACTGCAACTACATGTCAACATGGACGAAATGCACCCAACTTTTGCATGTGTGTGTGAGTGACCCCCACCGTGTCCCACGCCAAATTTCAACGGAATAGGAGTACGAACAAAAGTTGTGTCACGTCGGGAGACCTTTTCTCCCTATTTTCATGGAGAAAATGATAGTAAATGCATCAAGTGTCAAAACGCACCGAAATTTTGCATGCGTGCTTGTGTTGCACACTGTAGCATGTAATAAAAATGGTGATGTTTCATGAGTTTGCGAAAGGGAAGGCCTAGTGGATGCCTGTCCCCC
>NW_025230449.1:6678-7294 GCF_018294505.1 Triticum aestivum
TGTATGCGCGTGTGAGTGACCCCCACCGTCTCCCACGCAAAATTTCAATGGAATTGGAGTACGAACGAAAGTTGCTTCACGTCGGGAGACCTTTTCTCCGTATTTTCACGGAGAAAATGATAATAAATGCATCGAGTGTCCAAACACACCAAAAAAAATTATGCGTCCTTGTGTGGCACACTGTAGAGTGTGAAACAAATGGTGAAGTTTCATGACTTTGCGAAAGGGAACACCTACTGGATGCCCGTCAACCCAAACTGATACCTGAGGTTTGTACTGCAACTACATGCCAACATGGACGAAATGCACCCAACTTTTGCATGTGTGTGTGAGTGACCCCCACCATCTCCCATGCCAAATTTCAATGGAATCGGAGTACGAACAAAAGTTGTGTCTCGTCGGGAGACCTTTTCTCCCTATTTTCATGGAGAAAATGATAGTAAATGCATCAAGTGTCAAAACGCACCGAAATTTTGCATGCGTGCTTGTGTTGCACACTGTAGCATGTAATAAAAATGGTGATGTTTCATGACTTTGCGAAAGGGAAGGCCTAGTGGATGCCTGTCCCCCTGAACCGATATCTGAGGTTTGTACTGCAATTACATGTCAACATGGA
>NW_025230449.1:7304-7938 GCF_018294505.1 Triticum aestivum
CATGGACGAAACGCACCCAACTTTCGCATGCGCGTGTGAGTGACCCCCATCGTCTCTCACCCCAAATTTCAACGGAATCGGAGTACGAACAGAAGTTGCATCACGTCGGGAGACCTTTTCTCCCTATTTTCATGGAGAAAATGATAGTAAATGCATCGAGTGTCCAAATGCATCGAAATTTTGCATGCCTGCTTGTGTTACGCACTGTAGCGCATGCCAAAAATGATGACGTTTCACGACTTTGCGAAAGGGAACACGAACTGGATGCCCGTCCCTCCAAAATGATACCTGAGCTTTGTACTGCAACTACATGTCAACATGGACGAAACGCACCCCACTTTTGCATGCACGTGTGACTGACCCCCACCATCGCCCGCGCCAAATTTCAATGAAATCGGACTACAAACGGAAGTTGCGTCATGTTGGGAGACCTTTTATCTGTATTTTCATGGAGAAAATGATAGTAAATGCATGGAGTGTCCAAACGCACCGGAATTTTGCATGCGTGCTTCTGTGGCACACTATAGCGTGTGAAAAAATGGTGACATTTCATGACTTTGCGAAAGCGAACACCTAGTGGATGCCCGTCCACCTAAACCGATACCTGAGGTTTGTACTGCAACTACATGTCAAC
>NW_025230449.1:8392-9008 GCF_018294505.1 Triticum aestivum
TGTATGCGCGTGTGAGTGACCCCCACCGTCTCCCACGCAAAATTTCAATGGAATTGGAGTACGAACGAAAGTTGCTTCACGTCGGGAGACCTTTTCTCCGTATTTTCACGGAGAAAATGATAATAAATGCATCGAGTGTCCAAACACACCAAAAAAAATTATGCGTCCTTGTGTGGCACACTGTAGAGTGTGAAACAAATGGTGAAGTTTCATGACTTTGCGAAAGGGAACACCTACTGGATGCCCGTCAACCCAAACTGATACCTGAGGTTTGTACTGCAACTACATGCCAACATGGACGAAATGCACCCAACTTTTGCATGTGTGTGTGAGTGACCCCCACCATCTCCCATGCCAAATTTCAATGGAATCGGAGTACGAACAAAAGTTGTGTCTCGTCGGGAGACCTTTTCTCCCTATTTTCATGGAGAAAATGATAGTAAATGCATCAAGTGTCAAAACGCACCGAAATTTTGCATGCGTGCTTGTGTTGCACACTGTAGCATGTAATAAAAATGGTGATGTTTCATGACTTTGCGAAAGGGAAGGCCTAGTGGATGCCTGTCCCCCTGAACCGATATCTGAGGTTTGTACTGCAATTACATGTCAACATGGA
>NW_025230449.1:9158-10564 GCF_018294505.1 Triticum aestivum
ACATGGACGAAACGCACCCAACTTTTGCATGCACGTGTGACTGACCCCCACCATCGCCCGCGCCAAATTCCAACGAAATCGGACTACAAACGGAAGTTGCGTCATGTCGGGAGACCTTTTCTCTGTATTTTCACGGAGAAAATGATAGTAAATGCATGGAGTGTCCAAACGCACCGGAATTTTGCATGCGTGCTTGTGTGGCACACTATAGCGTGTGAAAAAATGGTGAAATTTCATGACTTTGCGAAAGGGAACACCTAGTGGATGCCCGTCCACCTAAACCGATACCTGAGGTTTGTACTGCAACTACATGTCAACATGGACGAAACACACCCGACTTTTGAATGAGCGTGTGAGTGACCCCCACCATCTCCCACGCCAAATTTCAACGGAATCAGAGTATGAACGGAAGTTGCGTCATGTCGGGAGACCTTTTCTTCATTTTTTGACGGAGAAAATGATAGTAAATGCATCAAGTGTCCAAACGCACCGAAATTTGGCATGCGTCCTTGTGTGACACACTGTAGCCTGAGGTTTGTACTGCAACTACATGTCAACATCGACGAAATGCACCCATCTTTTGCATGCACGTGTGAGTGACCCCCACCGTCTCCATGCCAAATTTCAACTGAATCGGAGTATGAACGTAAGTTGCGTCACGTCGGGAGACCTTTTCTCCGTATTTTCATGGAGAAAATGATATGAAATGCATCGAGTGTCCAAACGCACCAAAATTTTGCATGCGTGCTTGTGTGGCACTCTGTAGCGTGTGAAAAAAATGGTGATGATTCATGATTTGGCGAAAGGGAACACCTACTAGATGCCCGTCCCCCCAAACTGATACCTGAGGTTTGTACTGCAAATACATGTCAACATGGACCAAATGCACCCAACTTTTGCATGCGCGTGTGAGTGACCCCCACCGTCTCCCACGCCAAATTTCAACGGAATCGGAGTACAAACGGAAGTTTCGTCATGTCAGGAGGCCTTTTGTCTGTATTTTCATGGACAAAATGATAGTAAATGCATCAAGTGTGGAAATTTTGCATGCGTGCTTGTGTGGCCCACTGTAGCATGTGAAAAAATGGTGATGTTTCATGACATTGCGAAAGGGAACACCTAGTGGATGCCCGTCCCCCAAAACCGATACCTGAGGTTGGTACTGCAACTACATGTCAACATGGATGAAACGCACCCAAATTTTGCATGCGCCTGTGACTGACCCCCACCGCCTCCCACGCCAAATTTCAATGGAATCGGAGTACAAACGGAAGTTGCATCACGTCGGGAGACCATTTCTCCGCATTTTCACGGAGAAAATGATAGTAAATGCATGGAGTGTCCAATCCCACCAAAATTTTGCATACGTGCTTGTGTGGCACACTGTAGCGTGTGAAAAAAATGGT
>NW_025230449.1:12208-12909 GCF_018294505.1 Triticum aestivum
GGGAGACCTTCTCTCTGTATTTTCACAGAAAAATGATAGTAAATGCATCGAGTGTCCAAACACACCTTTTGCATGCGTGCTTGTGTGGCACACTATAGCGTGTGAAAAAATGGTGACGTTTCATGACCGCGAAAAGGAACACCTAGTGGATGCCCGTCCAACCGAACCGATACCTGAGGTTTGTACTGCAACTACATGTCAACATGGACGAAACGCACCCAACTTTTGCATGCGCGTGTGAGTGACCCCCACAGTCTTCCATGCCAAATTTCAACGGAATCAGAGTACAAACAGAAGTTGCGTCATGTCAGGAGGCCTTTTCTCCATATTTTCACAGAGAAAATGATAGAAAATGCATAGTGTCCAAACATACCGAAATTTTGTAAGCGTGCTTGTGTGGCCCACTGTAGCGTGAAAGAAAATGGTGATGTTTGATGACTTTGCGAAAGGGAACACCTAGTGGATGCCCATCCCCCCAAACCAATACTTGAGGTTTGTACTACAACTACGTGTCAACATGGACGAAACACACCCAACTTTTGCATGCGCATGTGAGTGACCCCCACTGTCTCCCACGCCAAATTTCAACGGAATCGGAGTACGAACGGAAGTTGCGTCACGTCGGGAGACCTTTTCTCCGTATTTTCACAGATAAAATGATAGTAAATACATAGAGTGTCCAAACGCACCAAAAAAAGTTA
>NW_025230449.1:13281-14378 GCF_018294505.1 Triticum aestivum
CGGGAGGCCTTTTGTCTATATTTTCATGGACAAAATGATAGTTAATGCATCGAGTGTCGAAATTTTGCATGCGTGCTTTTGTGGTCCACCGTAGCGTGTGAAACAATGGTAATGTTTCATGCCTTTGCGAAAGGAAACACCTAGTCGATGCCCGTCCCCCCAAACCGATTCCTGAGGTTAGTACTGCAACTACATGTCAACATGGACGAAACGCACCCAACTTTTGCATGCGCATGTGAGTGACCCCCACTGTCTCCCATGCCAAATTTCAACGGAATCGGAGTACGAACGGAAGTTGCGTCATGCCGGGAGACATTTTCTCTGTATTTTCACAGAAAAATGATAGTAAATGCATCGAGTGTCCAAACACACCTTTTGCATGTGTTCTTGTGTGGCACACTATAGCGTGTGAAAAAATGATAGTAAATTCATGACCGCGAAAAGGAACACCTAGTGGATGCCCGTCCAGCCAAACCGATACCTGAGGTTTGTACTGCAACTACATGTCAACATGGACGAAATGCACCCAACTTTTGCATGCGCGTGTGATTGACCCCCACAGTCTTCCACGCCAAATTTCAACGGAATCGGAGTACAAACAGAAGTTGCGTCATGTCAGGAGGCCTTTTCTCCGTATTTTCTCGGAGAAAATGATAGAAAATGCATAGTGTCCAAACGCACCGAAATTTTGCAAGCGTGCTTGTGTGGCCCACTGTAGCATGAAAGAAGATGGTGATGTTTGATGACTTTGCGAAAGGGAACAACTAGTGGATGCCCATCCCCCCAAACCGATACCTGAGGTTTGTACTACAACTACATGTCAACATGGACGAAACACACCCAACTTTTGCATGTGCGTGTGTGTGACCCCACCCGTCTCCCACGCCAAATTTCAACAGAATCGGAGTACGAACGGAAGTTGCGTCACGTCGGGAGACCTTTTCTCCGTATTTTCACGGAGAAAATGATAGTAAATACATAGAGTGTCCAAACTCACCGAAATTTTGCATGCGTGCTTGCGTGTCACACTGTAGCGTATGAAAAAAATGGTGACGTTTCATGACTTTGAATAAGGGAACACCTAGTGGATGCCCGTC
>NW_025230450.1:0-14374 GCF_018294505.1 Triticum aestivum
CGCACTGGGAGGCTTCAAATCTAAGAGGCTTCTGATGGCATGTCTCTGCTCTCTTTCTGTCCTAGAAATAACTGATTAATGAACACTGAATGTATTTCTCAAAGAAGAACAAAGAAAACTGAAGGTGAGGCAGAATAGAAGTCACAGAATCATTGTAGACCCACGATTATGAAAGCTGAATGTGAGACAGAAGACATTCAGTGTACCGATGTTTCTGTAGAAGAAAGCCTGTCAGTGTATCCATCCCAACTGCAAGCAAAAAAGGGTCAAATTTTGTGTACGCAAAATCTGCACTGCACTCAAAATCAGAACAATTTATTTCTCATTTATTCATCGCCGAATCTGTTGGCGATTAGCCGATTACACAAGTACAGAAAACACTGGGGAAAGAAACACAATACAGAGATGTCTCATCAGACTCGCAAGAACTCGCACACACATCAACCAAATTGGCTCCAACCTGAATGAGCATACGTCCAAACGCATGCACTCAGCCGGAGATCTCGATGGCCTTCACCTCGGGCTTCTTGACCTCGGCCTTGGGCACGGTGACGGTGAGCACGCCGTTCTCCAGCCCGGCCTTGACCTCCTCCACCTTGGCGTCCTCCGGCAGCCGGAAACGCCGCACGAACTTGCCGCTGCTGCGCTCCACGCGGTGCCACTTGTCGTTCTTGTCCTCCTTCTCTTTTGTGCGCTCGCCGCTGACGACGAGCACGTTGCCGTCCTCCAGTTCCACCTTGACCTCCTCCTTTTTCACCCCTGGAAGATCTGCCTTGAAGACGTGCGCCTCGGGGCTCTCCTTCCAGTCCACGCGGGCGTTGGCGAATGCCGCCGTCTCGCTGTTGCCGCCTGAGATCGCCGGGACGATGGAGCGGAAGGTGTCGAAGGGGTCCGCCCAAAGGTCGGCAAAGGGGTTGAACACGTTGCTCCGCCTCACGATCGACATGGTCGGTGCTGATTGCTTCGGCTTGTGCGCTCGGAAAATTCTGTGGATCGTAGGTAGGAATAGGATGTCGTCTACTTTTGCTTGACACTGATTTGAGTTGGGATGGAGACCGATGGGACTGAGGCTCAGGTACTTATAGCGTCGCAGGTGCTGCTCTTGAAGCATCTCGAGTACTCTGCAATCGATGGGCGCTTGGATATGTTTCGCTTTTCAGCTCGGCTCCATGAGCTTCTCCTTGTTTCTATTTTCGGCCCATGAAGGTGCCACCGTGTTCTAGAATACTCTCCTTCTTTGATGTTAGTGGGCCTTCTCCATTATTTTTCTCTCTACGGATCCAGCACCCCGGCGACTACTCTGGAATGTGATGGGGCCTTTTCTAGAAAACGACATTGAGAACTCGAGATGACTCATGAGCGCACCGAGCATACGACTCGCACCGAGCTGAGACTAACCGAGAAGAGCTGAGACCAAAGCTACGATCCAGTTACATGACTTTTTAGTGAGCCTGATATGAGATAGAGTCAAATCTTTTGTCCAGGTTTAACTTAAGCAATAGCAATAGTACTAAAAATATCTCCAGGTTTTGGTCTCTTGAAGTGGTTTTGATCAAATGATGTGCTGATGTGTTGGCCTTGTCGCGACCGCGGGGCTCTCACATCGCTTTTTCTCTTCTTCAGAAATCTCCACTATTTTTTTCTATAGGATATAAATGCTAGCAAAGTATTTAATAAATCAAGAAAACATCAGAAAATAAATAAAAGCCGTATGGTTTTCAATAATTTCTTTATTTTCTCTCTAGTTTATTTATTACCGGTGTTTCTTGAGTTTTAAAATGGGTTAATTATCCTTTTACCCTTAGTGGTGTCTCTGTGCTCAATTTTGCCCCCAGATGCAAATTGTGTTCAGTTTTACCCCTAGTCCATGCACAGCTACTATGACGAGGCCAAACGGCCATATTTGAGTCCATTCCGTCCGCCAGCGTTAGTGGTTGTGGGTCCGGAGCTTACACATGGGACCGCGTGGACGTGGGTCCGGAGCTGACATGTAGGCCCGTGCAACTAAATCCCCAAATCATTCGTAGCTCACTCTACCCATCCGCTTCCCCGCCGGCCGGCTGACCTGCGCCGTCGCCGCCACTTGCGCCGCGGCCGGCACCTGCCCCGCCACCAGCTGCACGCCTACGCCACCGCTACCGTCCCGCGCCTACGCTCCACGGCTACCTGCGACGCCACGGGTGGGGCGCCAGCCAATTGCTCGACCCGCGGCGCGGCCTCCTTCCGTGTGCCCGGCCGGAGCGCTCAAAGATGGGGGGCTGCTGGAGCTATTTGAACTAGGAGGAAGAACCCTAGGGCGAAATGGAGAGCAGCGGCGACCACGGAGTATTTGCCGAGGCAAGCATCGGGCCGGAGATCCGCCGCGTCCACGACTGGGTTCCCGAGGGGTAAGTCTCGCCTCCTGTTTAGATTGAGCTTAGTTGTGCATTTGAACACTCGATTCGAGTAGGTTTGCCCAATTAGTGTGCTGATTGCGTCTCTGTTTTTCGCCGGTTAGGATGGAGTTGCGGTTTGCTTTCTTGATGCACATTAGAAGGGACCGGTACACATTCGATGCAAAGGATCAGAGGAAATACCAAGGATGTTTTGTTTATCGGTTGCCAATGTCTAGTAATTGGAGTTTCAGACAATTTTTGGAGGTAATTTGTAGCCAATATCCTTGGGGTTTGCTTGATGAAGTGGTATACAAATAGTATGATGGGGAAAAGAAATGGGTGACAGTTAGTAATGATGAAGAGCTAGCTACCATGTTTGTTAGGATAAAGAGAAAGATAATTTTCATGTAAGGCTGCAAGTTGATGTGCTTGAGCAGGCATTTGGACCTACGATGACGGGTGCAACATCTCGGGGAGAACCAAGTCATCGTAATGGCATCTCTAGTCAGAACAGTTCAGTTGGTGCACGGCGACGTGGTGGCTCGACAAGTGTGGGCAACAGCAGTAGGGTCCCCCTTGAAGTGGAGCCTGATGACTACAATTCTGGGGTTGATGAAGAGAAGCTATATTCTGATGTTATTCGGAATTTACGACGGGCACCTCGGGCTGATAACCAAGATGAGGCTCACAATGCAGTCCGTATGGATGATGACGCGGTGGGTGAGGACGAAAATCTTGCAGCTGTTGAATGGGACCCTTTGAACCCTCATATGGAAGAAGGTACAGTTTTTGCATCCATGAATGAGTGTAGAAATACACTTGTGACATACTGCATCAAGGTAGAACGTACTTTCAAAGTTGACAAGAGCGATCAAGTACGTTACAGAGTGCACTGTCCGACTGAGAGTTGTCCATGGAGGCTGCTCGCATCTAAAATGCGAAATAGTACTAATGTTCAGGTCAAAGTGAACCCTTTTAAGCACACATGCCAGGAATCAACCCTTAGGAAGGACACAATCAGTAGAGCCAAGTCAAGATGGGTCGCAGAAGAAGTAAAGAAGTGGGTGAAAGAAAACCAACAAGTGGGTCCAAAGGAATTGCAGAAGAATATCAAAGATAAATTCAAGATAGATTTACCATACATGAGGTTGTTCAATGGTAAACAACATGCTATGGATTCTATTTATGGTAACTGACAGGAAAGTTTTCAATTGTTGTATTCATTCAAAGGTGAAGTGGAGAGGACAAGCCCAGGTAGTATTGTAGATATTGATCACCACACCGTGGAGTACACATTCAGGGGAGTGACAAAGACCAAGGAATGCTTTAGGAGGGATTTTGCCTGCTTTGAGGCTTGTCGCTGGGTTTTTTTGGCAGGTTGCAGGCCTTATTTGGCTATTGATGCCACTTTTCTCACAGGGAGGTTTAAAGGACAGTTAGTAGCAGCTTGTGCAGTTGATGCACACAATTTTGTATTTCCAGTTGCCTACGGTGTGCTGGAGACAGAGTCTGAGGAGAGCTGGACTTGGTTTTTGCATAATCTGCGTCGGGCTATTGCACATCCCAATGGATTGGTCATTCATACAGATGCCTACAAAGGTTTAGAAGTGGCCGTGGACAATGTGTTCCCTGGAGTAGAGCATAGGGAATGCATGCGTCACCTTGCTGCAAATTTCATGAAGAAATTCAAAGGAAATGTGTATACCGACAATTTATGGCCAGCATCTTTGACTTGTAGTATTAAAAAGCACAACTACCACTTGATGCAGTTATACATGAATCCCAAAGTGAAAGAATACTTGGACACACACCACTCCAAGGTATGGGCCAGAAGCCAATTCAATAAACTGAGCAAAGTTGACTATGTGCACAATAATCTAGCAGAATCTTTCAACTCAACGATCCGGAAACTAAAGGTTCGGGCCCTCTCGATGGAGGTAAAACCCTACTCCTGCTTGATTAATATTGGTGATATGGGTAGTACAAGAGTAGATCTACCACGAGATCGAAGAGGCTAAACCCTAGAAGCTAGCCTATGGTATGATTGTTGTTCGTCCTACGGACTAAAACCCTCCGGTTTATATAGACACCGGAGAGGGTTAGGGTTACACAGAGTCGGTTACAATGGTAGGAGATCTACATATCCGTATCGCCAAGCTTGCCTTCCACGCCAAGGAAAGTCCCATCCGGACACGGGACGAAGTCTTCAATCTTGTATCTTCATAGTCTAGGAGTCCGGCCAACGGTGATAGGTCGGCTATCCGGACACCCCCTAATCCAGGACTCCCTCAGTAGCCCCTGAACCAGGCTTCAATGACGACGAGTCCGGCGCGCATATTGTCTTCGGCATTGCAAGGCGGATTCCTCCTCCGAATACTTCATAGAAGATTTTGAACACAAGGATAGTGTCCGGCTTTGCAAGATAAATACCACGTTCCACCGTAGAGAGAATAATCCTTACACAAGTTCAATCTGCTGACGTATTTCATGGCGTGATGTCACATCACGGCCAAGCCTTTACTGGAATCGTTTTTACTGTCCCACCTCAGCATGTTTAGCGAGGCGGTTTCCTTGGCATGTCTTGTCAAAGCAGAGATCGTGTCCCCTTATTCTGGGATTCCCATTAATACGGGCGTGGGCAACCCAGTCGTGCCTGTTGGCGCGTCTCCTCTATCGAGGGCGAGTCCCGAATGGTCACGGGGAGGGCTCTTGGTATTCAACCTCTTTATAACGAGACCAAGGCCTGCTCCTTTCTTTCAATCTTCAATCGAATCCGCCCCTCGCCTTGAGTTCCAACACCCAAAGCACTGGATTCAAGCGCTTTGGACCTCCGAGGATGTCCGGGTCCGACCTGCAAGGTCGGTGGATTCCTTCCTCCATCACGGAAGAAGACGTGCTAAAGCTGAGAGATGCCCGGTATCTAACTGGCGAAATTTCGCACAGGCTACCTGCCCAAGGGCAGGTTATTCCCACTCCCAAGCTTGGTGAGAGCGTGGTGTTCATGTCTCACTTCCTTCGGGGTTTAAGCTTCCGGATGGACCCCTTCGTGAGGGGGCTCATGTTGTATTATGGGCTGGAATTCCATGACTTGGATCCGGAGTCCATCCTCTACATCTCATTGTTTATTGTCGTATGTGAAGCCTTCCTCCGCATTACCCCTCACTTCGGGTTGTGGCTCAAAACCTTCAAAGTGGAACCGAAGATGATCAGGGGGCAGCAGGAAGAGTGTGGAGGGGCTGTTATAAGCAAGAATGTCGACGCCCCATGGCCCGAGGGCTCTTTTCAAGAGGAGCTCAGACTATGGCAACAAGAGTGGTTTTATATCACCGCTCCCAGGGGCACCAAATGGGTGGCGCCACCTGCCTTTCGCTCGGGTCCTCCACCGCGGCTGGCGTCATGGGTCAACAAAGGGCTCGACTGGGGGCCATCCAAGGACGTGCCCTTATTCCAGGGCCGCATTCAAGACCTCCTAGAGAGGGAGATCAATCTGGTTGTAGTAGCGCAGGTCATGTTGATTCGTCGCACCCCGCCCTGCAAACGCCGCCCCCTCCGCCTGTGGGAGTTCAATCCGGAGGGACCACAAGTTCTCCAACATTTTATGGGCACAACGCCCGTGGAGATGTACCAACTGTTCTTCGGACCGCGAGCAACGTGTCCGGAATTGACCGAGGACGCAGGTCTGAGCTGCAATCGCCCGGATACTCAAGTAAGTAGCCCTGTACCTGGACATGCTATCCGTATATCTATCATAAACTTGCCTTTAAAAGAGCTGTCCTTTGAACAGGAGTGGATAGCGAAAGCAAAACTGATTCGGTGTCCGACTCCCCTGTGTTAACCAGGATGCTGTGTTAACCAGGATCCTGTGTTAACCAGGATGCTAGAGGCTACGCCTTTTGAAGAGGGCGAAGGGGGGAGCAAGGGAGCTACTGCCTCCGCGAAGGAGTTTATCAAGAAGGGAGGGACCGAGAATCCCTCCCTCCCAGGGGAGAAGAGGACCGTTTCTGAAGATCCGGAGACCAAGGCCTCGAAGCGAGGGAAGAAATCCTCGCCAGAGGGTCCTGCGCCGGGAGTTGCCCCGGCCGCATTATCTCCCCAAGGAGACCATCCCTCCAGTGAGCCATAAGTAAAGAGGGGCGTCTTCCTAAAATGAGAGGCATCCCTGTTTTATTTCTGAAGATAACTGAAGTTTTTCTTTGTAGTTCGGATCTCAACCCTTCTCAGCAGAGCTCGTCTTCAGGGGATCTTGATTTGGAGATGATGGAGAGCGAAACGACTCTGCCTACCGTGCCGTCATGCGAGGCGGACGAGCCTGAGGTGTCGTTGCGGAAGGTTTCTCCGAATCCGGCAGGGCCCGAAGGCAGTCGTATGTTCCCTCAAAGCCCTCCGCGTTCGGCCTTCGAAAAAGGCCATCGGACTAGTCCGGCACCGACTGGTGTACGGTCGGAGGAGCTGAAAGATCTGTTCGGGCGAGCATCTATCCCGGAAGATCACCGTGCGCTAATGGGTATGATGATTGAAAGGATTTCATCCGCTGAAAGCGGATTGCATGGAGCCGTCATAAGTTTACTGACGGGTTTTGAGGTATGCGAAAATGATGTACCTTCTAATACTTTGGCATGTAGAATGCGCCCTGTATAGATAGTAGCCCCTGAGACTCGGTGCGTTGTCAAAAATGACAGCTCGCTGAGGATCATAATCCTAGGTATAATATGTGCTCTTCCTATGTAGGTGGTGAGGCGTCCGGTGGCAAGCCGGACTGATGAATTTGCCGAACTAAAGCGGCAACTTGACGTGGCGGATTCTGACATCGCGCTTGTCAATAAGCAGCTTGACGAGTCACATGGTATGCAGCTTCTCTGCGGACACCCTGTAAGGTAGCTTAATGTCTGTGCCTTACAACTTGTATGCTTGACGCAGATGGTGCCGCTGCCATGGAGAACCTCCGGGCGGAACTCGCCCGAGCCAAGGAGCAATCCCAAAAAAGTGATGCGGCTGCCTTAAAAGCGGCCCAAGAGCTGAAAGCCGAATAGGCTGCTCACTGCCGAAGCAAGAAAGAGATGGCCGAGATGGTCGTAAAGTTGAAGAATGCTACCGACCGTTGCGAGCTTCTTGAAAAAGAAGGTCGAGCGGAACAAGAGGACCTGAAAAAGGCCGCTGCTGAGGCCAAGGATGCTCGCTCTGCAATGAGAGCTATGAAAGAGGAGCTACATCAGGCCGAAGATATTGCGGATGGAAAGCCTTTTCTGCTGTGGAGAAAATTCACGGATCCCAAGTATGCTCAGTTGGGCCAGCTGTGGGGTGCGAAGGATGCTTATCTGGATTTGGCAGCGAGTGCCACGGACGCGGCCGAGCACTTCCGAGGCCAGAAGGATCACGGAATGGAAAAGCTTTTTTGGTCGCAGTTCCATAGTCCAGAGCGTCCGCTTCCATTGACCGATCGTTTGGCCGAATGGGCTGAGCTGAATAGGTTGTCCGGACTTGCCATGAAGTCTGTCATGACTCATTTGTGGCCAAAGAGGCCCGAGCCGAAGAGTTATTTTGACTTGGTGCAGTAGTTCCTTGGTGCGGTGCCGCATATTACTGCAGTGAAGCGGTCAGCATGCATAGAGGGTGCGCGGATGGCTCTCGCCCGTGTCAAGACATACTGGGCAGAGATGAAGGCCACCGACGTTGCATCCCAGGATTCGGACAGAAGGCGAGTACCTGCCGAGCACTATTTTGAGGAAGTCCTGCAGGGCGCTTGTTTAATAGAGACGCAGTGCTCGAAGGATATTATGTTCAAATGACATGTATGATTTGCGAAACAATGTTTCGATATAATATAAGTGCTTTTTATACTTGTGCGTGCAAGTAGTAACGTACCTCCTGTGCGGCCGTTAATGTATATGTGTATATAACCTGAAAGATGGTAGTCCTTGGCTTTAGCCCCCACGCACATATATAGTGCGGGGGTGTTTGCAAAAAAGCGCATCTTCACACTTAATCCAACGTCTTGGTCCTGTAAAGGAGGTGATAGCGTAGCAAACTAGGCAACCGGACTATAATGCTTTATCACTTTCACTTAGCCATAGGAGTTCGATGGTGGGGCTACTATATAGCCCCTAGGGGCACTGCGCTCTCCTGAATTCGGGGCGCGTATGTGTCTGACTGGGAAACAGTCCTTCGTTAATGCGGAGGAATTCTAAACATTCTGGTGGGTCATCGAGTGGTTGACCAGTCTCACGCTATATCATGACAGTCAGTTTTTGGCTTTCTCTACTGAGGTGCTCGCCAGGCCGAACCGGGGCACAATCGCAGTAGTTCTCCTGGTGCCGCGTTAGCCGATAAAACGGAACGTAAGGCAGCAAAACACAGGAGCCGGGCAAACCCAACATTTGACCAAAGACATGATTCGGAGCTGATGCATATAAGGCCTAACTCGAGACGCCGAACACTCCCTAAGGTATTCGGTCTTTATGAAAACGGGCAAAACAATGCCCTAAGCCCCTGGTGTCCAGGTACGCGCAAAAATTTCTGACGCGGCCGATGCCAAAACGCCAGCCTCCTCCTCGGTTATAGCAAGAAACCAGGGGATGTGTATCAACAAGAGACAGTAAAAAAGGTTTACGCAGGGTCTTAATCTGAAAAGAATCCTTGCAACGGGTCCCAACTGCACGTCTACGCCTGTGTCTCCGTTGTGCCGTATCCTGGACGGGTGTAGCATGGTGTTCATCTGTAAAGGAGAAGAACTTAGTTGAAGAAAGATCGTGCGAAAAATGTACTTTATGTTTTAAATAAAAGGAGTATGATTCAAAAAGCGAATAAAACTGAGCTTTATTGTCTCGTGTTGTACATGCATGCAGCCCCTTGTACGGGGGTGTGCGGTTATTAGGCCTTCATATAATTACGCCGTACTCGTCTAGCCGTGTCCGGGGTCCGAATGACCTGTTCAGGTGCTTGGTTTAGCGGAGCCGGATTAGTGTGTGACTGTCCGAGCAGTCTCACGTTCTTCCGTGCTCGAGTGACACTTGATATTTCCCTTTAATGAGATGATGCCGCGTGGACCGGGCATTTTAAGTGTAAGAGATGCATAATGCGGTATTGCATTAAAGCGGGCGAAAGCTTCACGTCCCAATAGTGCTTGATGATTACTTTTGAATGGGGTGATATGGAAGGTTAACTTTTCGTGGCGGAAGTTGCCGGATGAGCCGAACACAACTTCTAGCAGTAGGGAGCCTGTGCAGTGGGCATATAGGCCTGGCATTACCCCCTTGAAGGAGGTGTTGCTGTGGCGAATTTTGGTTGGGTCTATCCCCATTTTGCGGATTGTGTCCTGATATAGCAGGTTTAGATCACTACCGCCGTCCATTAGGACTTCTGTGAATTGGAGTCCTTCGATTATAGGACCTAATATCAGGGCAGTCCATCCTGCGTTCTAGATACGTCCAGAGTAATCCTGATGATCAAAGGTCATTGGTTTTGACAACCAATGTCGGGACTCCGCTGGGATAGGCCGTGCAGCGCGTATTTCTATGGGCGCCGTTCTGATTTTCCCTTTTGTCACTTGAAGTGAGTTTACTGTTTTGACTTCTTGTGGGAAATTCTTTTGTTTTCCGGTGCTCTGCTTGTGGGGTTCGTCATCGTCCTCGCTTGGTGTGTCGAGCCCCTTGTGTCCGGCGTTGAGTTTGCCGGACTGCTTGAAGACCCAACAATCTCTGTGGGTATGATTTGCAGGCTTCCCGGGGGAACTGTGGATTTGGCATATTTTGTACAAGATTTTGTTTAAGTTGGATAGCTCGTGGCTGTTATCCTTGAGTGGCAGTTTTTTATAATTCTGCCGAGAGCTTTTGAATCCGGCGTTGACTGCCATGCTCTTCGGACCGTTTCCCCTTGTCCGGCGCTGGTCCTTGCTGCGTCGTAGTTTCCCGTTTCCATCTCTGACTTCGGATGTACTTGGGTCGCTGGTACTACATCTTGCCAGCCAACTATCCTCTCCCGCGCAAAAGCGGGTCATGAGGCTTGTTAGTGCGGCCATTGTTCTTGGCTTTTCCTGGCCAAGGTGCCTGGCGAGCTATTCGTCTCGGACGTTGTGTTTGAAAGCTGCTAAGGCTTCAGCGTCCGGACAATCGACTATTTGGTTCTTTTTAGTGAGGAACCTATTCCAGAATTTGCGGGCTGACTCTCCGGGTTGTTGAGTTATGTGACTTAAATCGTCTGCATCCGGAGGGCGGACATAAGTCCCTCGAAAATTTGCCCGAAAAGCATCCTCGAGCTCTTCCCAACTTCCAATGGTATTTTCAGGGAGGCTTTTAAGCCAGTGCCGTGCTGGCCCTTTGAGCTTGAGGGGTAAGTATTTTATGGCGTGGAGATCATCTCCTCTAGCCATGTGTATGTGGAGGATGTAATCCTCTATCCAGACTCCTGGGTCTGTTGTTCCGTCGTATGCCTCTATGTTTACGGGTTTAAATCCCGCTGGGAATTCGCGATCCAGCACCTCATCGATGAAACATAGGGGGTGTGCGGCTCCCCTGTATTGGGGTGTGCCATTATATCCGGATATTTGGCGTGTTGCATTGCTTAGAAGAGCTTGCTTTCTTGGCCCGTAGATGGATCTAACAGGGCCATCCTTTTGATGTGAATCCTTATGCGGATCGTGTGCCGGTTTGTGTGCGGCGCCGCTTGCCGCTCTATGCTTGTCATGTGGTCGTCTATCCGACTGGGCGGCCTCTTTGTTTTTTGATTGTGGGGGCTCTAAGGCCTCCTCATCGAATTCGGGCAGTAGTTTGCGCTTCGGGTAACTCTTTGTTTGGCGACTGTCGCCGTATTTGTCTGCGGTGTTGAGTACTTTGCTCCATCTGATTCTGAGTGCATCTTCCACTGTTTTGAGCTTCCGCTTCTGCTTTTTCAGGCTACGCGCAGTGGCGACGAGCCTTTTGTGGAGGTTCTTCTGCTCCAACAACTTGTCCGGTGTGAGATCGTCCAGACTGTTATCTTTGCCGGGGACGGGTTGCTTATCCAAGTTGTCCTGTTCGGACGGTTATTCAATGGCATGTTCATCATCCACCACTTCGACCTGCTCTATTGCTGGGTCTGTATGGCCGCCGTTTTTGTCGAGGCGGGATTTTGTGTGGCGCTTTTGTCGCTGTCTTGATTGCTTCTCGAGGGATTTATCCTTCGTAGCGTCCCGTTGTTCCTCGTCGTCACTTCCTTTAGGTGTATCCACCATGTATACATTGTGAGATGGGGTGACTGTCCGGTACCCTATAGGTGCTGGTTCGTGGTTATCTCCTACATCGTCGTCCATACTATCGATGTCTTCGGAGTCGAAATTAAGCACATCGTTTAAACTTTCGACAGTGGCTAGGAAGTGGGTGGTGGGTGGATGTTGAGTTTCTTCGTCGTCCGCATCCCAACCTTCCTGACCATAGTCCGGCCAGGGATCTCCTGATAAAGAGAGAGACTTTAGTGAATTCAGGATGTCGCCCAAGGGTGAGTGCTGAAAGATGTCCGCTGCAGTGAATTCCATAACCGGCACCCAATCGAATTTGATTGGCAGGGGTGAGGGAGGTTCGGAGTCCGGAGAGGAGTCCGATACCTCGGAGTCACGGGCTTTGCAAAGGACAGGGATGGTGTTCGGCTCAATCACCATAGAGATCGTAGCCCCCAAGGCGGTGTCTAGCCACTTGTCCTCGATCGGCGAAGTCGGCTCCGAGCTAAGGGTCGGAGCGGACGCTGGTGCGGCCTCGAGGGCACTGTTCGGCGGCAGAGCTAGATCATACCCTTCGAGACAGTGCGGCGCGCTTGGCTGTGGCTCGAATCCATCGAAGATCAAGTCTCCGCGGATGTCAGCCATGTAGTTCAAACTCCCAAATCCGACCTGATGGCCAGGGGCGTAGCTTTCGATCTGCTCCAGATGGCCAAGTGAATTGTCCCGCAGTGCGAAGCCGCCGAATACGAAGATCTGTCCGGGGAGAAAAGTCTCGCCCTGGACCACGTCGTTGTTGATGATCGAAGGAGCCATCGGGCCTAAAGGTGACGACACAGAGGAACTCTCAATGAAAGCACCAATGTCGGTGTCAAAACCGGCGGATCTCGGGTAGGGGTTCCCGAACTATGCGTCTAGGCGGATGGTAAGAGGAGACAAGGGACACAATGTTTTTACCCAGGTTCGGACCCTCTCGATGGAGGTAAAACCCTACTCCTGCTTGATTAATATTGGTGATATGGGTAGTACAAGAGTAGATCTACCACGAGATCGAAGAGGCTAAACCCTAGAAGCTAGCCTATGGTATGATTATTGTTCGTCCTACGGACTTAAACCCTCCGGTTTATATAGACACCGGAGAGGGTTAGGGTTACACAGAGTCGGTTACAATGGTAGGAGATCTACATATCTGTATCACCAAGCTTGCCTTCCATGCCAAGGAAAGTCCCATCCGGACACGGGACGAAGTCTTCAATCTTGTATCTTCATAGTCTAGGAGTCCGGCCAACGGTGGTAGTTCGGCTATCCGGACACCCCCTAATCCAGGACTCCCTCAGTCATTATGTGGTGGATTTGCGTGACATGATAAGGATAGAATACATGCAGACATTTCATTATCGTGCAGGAATAGCCGAGGCAAAATTCATGGGCCACATTATCATCCCTGCCATGATGAATGAACTGAAGCAGAAAACAACAGGCTTGGAAATGAACATGACTCTTTGCTCGGGTACCACAGCAGAGATATCATATTTGGATAAAGAGAAGAGGGAACATCTAGCAGTATCTGCATGATTAATACTCTATTGCAAGGTTCAAAGCCACATGTGCTTATGCCTTGCCTGCTATGGAGGGAACACAACAATGGGACATGGTGGACCTTGGATTCAAGCTTTGCGCTCCAGTTCTGAAGAGAGCAGTAGGTAGACCAAGGAAGAGTCGAATCAGACCTCGCAGCGAAGGAGCTGGACTTGGAGCGAGGAAGCGTAAGTGCACAAGATGTGGTGGGTCTGGTCATTTCGGTAAGTATTGTGATAACACAGTAGATCCAGCGTTCGGAGAGGCTTTCGATGAAGGCTTCGATGAAAATGTTGGTCAGCAGCCGGTTGTATCAGATGAGGATTTTGACGAGGTTCGAAATGATGATGGTCAACAGCCGCATGATTTTGACGATGATCCAAAATATCCTCCAAATAATGATTCAAGTGAGGCTCCAAATGGTGATCCAAGTGAGGCTCCAAATAGTGATCATGGTGATCCAAGTGAGGCTCCAAATGATGATCATGGTGATCCAAGTGAGGCTCCAAATGATGATCCAAGTGAGGCTCCAAATGGTGACCAACCTTCTGTTGTTGTGAGTTCTGCTAGGTATGTAAATCTTGCAAGGATCAAATACTACTGTACATTTATGGGTCACTTGACATGATCTCATTACCCTTTATGTTTTGCACAACTCTATGATAGGTTTGAAGAAGACGCACAAGGTACCGACAACCAAGAGGAGAAGAGAAGAAGCAATGAGCATAAGGTGCACGAGGAGTAAAGTGATGGCAAGAAGCTCAAGGAACAGATAGAAGCCTGAACGCTATATATGAATAATTATGAAACATTATGAATAATGTTGTATTTCTGTTGGATGATGTTGGACCTATGTTAGAACTATGTTTAACATGATGTTTAAATCTCTTGGATGATGTTTGAATGAGCACATGGTTTTTCCTTTTTTGATTTTTTTGAATTTTGTTTTGCTCCTTTGAATTCTGGTCAAACCTAACTTTGACCAAGATTTAAACAAGTCTAAAACATCAAAATGAAGAACTAAACCTGGATCCTTCTTAGTCAATCCAAAATGAAGTTGTGGTGAGGTTTTTGAAATTTTCATGAAAAATGTGCTAAAATGAGGGGTCCAAAGGTCGGGTAAACGGCCTCATTTCTAAGCAAGGTTTTTTCGACCTTGTCTAAATCAGCCAAATAACTTTCCTAAACATATATTCTATATATTCTATATATACGGACTATATGCGCTGGTTTTTCC
>NW_025230451.1:0-1020 GCF_018294505.1 Triticum aestivum
CTTTTCAGAGTTCATTTGAAATGCTTTTCAATTTTAGGGTCTTATAGCTCAAAATAATTAGTAAATGCATGAAAAATAACAAATGAAGTCAGAAAGGATTGAAAATGATGATGTGGCTTTGAATGGTGCATTTTGAACACACAAAAAGTCAGGAGTTCAAATAAGTTTTAAAAAATGAAATCCCTTTGTAACAGACGAGTTTCCGTATGAAATCCTGATACTTTGAAAGAGATTGTCCGTTTTGTACACGAAGTGCATCCAGTTTTTGCCGTAACCCTCCCAACTTTCTTGCACATGCTATGTGGATGAAATGATGATACCATGCCAACTTTTAACCTTTTCAGAGTTCATTTGAAATGCTTTTCAATTTTAGGGTCTTATAGCTAAAAATATTTAGTAAATGCATGAAAAATAACAAATGAAGTCAGAAAGGATTGAAAAATGATGATGTGGCTTCGAATGGTGCATTTTGAACACAGAAAAAGTCAGGAGTTCAAATAAGTTTTAAAAAATGAAATCCCTTTGTACCAGACGAGTTTCCGTATGAAATCCTGATAGTTTGAAAGTGATTGTCCATTTTGTACACGAAGGGCATCCAGTTTTTGCCGTAACCCTCTGAACTTTCTTGCACATGCAATGCGGATGAAATGATGATACCATGCCAACGTGCAACCTTTTCAGAGTTCATTTGAAATGCTTTTCAATTTTAGGGTCTTATAGCTCAAAATAATTAGTAAATGCATGAAATATAACAAATGAAGTCAGAAAGGATTGAAAAATGATGATGTGGCTTTGAATGGTGCATTTTGAACACACAAAAAGTCAGGAGTTCAAATAAGTTTTAAAAAATGAAATCCCTTTGTAATAGACGAGTTTCCGTATGAAATCCTGATACTTTGAAAGAGATTGTCCGTTTTGTACACGAAGTGCATCCAGTTTTTGCCGTAACCCTCCCAACTTTCTTGCACATGCTATGTGGATGAAATGATGATACCATGCCAACTTTCAACCTTTTCAGAG
>NW_025230451.1:1030-1391 GCF_018294505.1 Triticum aestivum
GGAGTTCAAATAAGTTTTAAAAAATGAAATCCCTTTGTAACAGACGAGTTTCCGTATGAAATCCTGATACTTTGAAAGAGATTGTCCGTTTTGTACACGAAGTGCATCCAGTTTTTGCCGTAACCCTCCCAACTTTCTTGCACATGCTATGTGGATGAAATGATGATACCATGCCAACTTTCAACCTTTTCAGAGTTCATTTGAAATGCTTTTCAATTTTAGGGTCTTATAGCTCAAAATAATTAGTAAATGCATGAAGAATAACAAATGAAATCAGAAAGGATTGAAAAATGATGATGTGGCTTTGAATGGTGCATTTTGAACACACAAAAAGTCAGGAGTTCAAATAAGTTTGAAAAAA
>NW_025230451.1:1401-2338 GCF_018294505.1 Triticum aestivum
TAACCCTCCCAACTTTCTTGCACATGCTATGTGGATGAAATGATGATACCATGCCAACTTTCAACCTTTTCAGAGTTCATTTGAAATGCTTTTCAATTTTAGGGTCTTATCGCTTAAAATAATTAGTAAATGCATGAAGAATAACAAATGAAATCAGAAAGGATTGAAAAATGATGATGTGGCTTTGAATGGTGCATTTTGAACACAGAAAAAGTCAGGAGTTCAAATAAGTTTTAAAAAATGAAATCCCTTTGTACCAGACGAGTTTCCGTATGAAATCCTGATAGTTTGAAAGAGATTGTCCGTTTTGTACACGAAGTGCATCCAATTTTTGACGTAACCCTCTGAACTTTCTAGCACATGCTATGTGGATGAAATGATGATACCATGCCAACTTTCAACCTTTTCAGAGTTCAATTTTAGGGTCTTATAGCTCAAAAATAATTAGTAAATGCATGAAAAATAACAAATGAAGTCAGAAAGGATTGAAAATGATGATGTGGCTTTGAATGGTGCATTTTGAACACACAAAAATTCAGGAGTTCAAATAAGTTTTAAAAAATGAAATCCCTTTGTAACAGACGAGTTTCCGTATGAAATCCTGATACTTTGAAAGAGATTGTCCGTTTTGTACACGAAGTGCATCCAGTTTTTGCCGTAACCCTCCCAACTTTCTTGCACATGCCATGTCGATGAAATGATGATACCATGCCAACTTTCAACCTTTTCAGAGTTCATTTGAAATGCTTTTCAATTTTAGGGTCTTATAGCTCAAAATAATTAGTAAATGCATGAAAAATAACAAATGAAGTCAGAAAGGATTGAAAATGATGATGTGGCTTTGAATGGTGCATTTTGAACACACAAAAAGTCAGGAGTTCAAATAAGTTTTAAAAATGAAATTTCTTTGTAACGGACGATTTTTCGTATGAAATCC
>NW_025230451.1:9579-10543 GCF_018294505.1 Triticum aestivum
AAAAAATGAAATCCCTTTGTAACAGACGAGTTTCCGTATGAAATCCTGATACTTTGAAAGAGATTGTCTGTTTTGTACACGAAGTGCATCCAGTTTTTGTCGTAACCCTCTGAGCTTTCTTGCACATGCTAAGTGGATGAAATGATGATACCATGCCAACTTTCAACCTTTTCAGAGTTCATTTGAAATGCTTTTCAATTTTAGGGTCTTATAGCACAAAATAATTAGTAAATGCATGAAAAATGACAAATGAAGTCAGAAAGGATTGAAAAATGATGATGTTCCTTTGAATGGTGCATTTTGAACACACAAAAAGTCAGGAGTTCAAATAAGTTTTAAAAAATGAAATCCCTTTGTACCAGACGAGTTTCCGTATGAAATCCTGATAGTTTGAAAGAGATTGTCCATTTTGTACACGAAGGGCATCCAGTTTTTGCCGTAACCCTCTGAACTTTCTTGCACATGCAATGCGGATGAAATGATGATACCATGCCAACTTGCAACCTTTTCAAAGTTCATTTGAAATGCTTTTCAATTTTAGGGTCTTATAGCTCAAAATAATTAGTAAATGCATGAAAAATAACATATGAAGTCAGAAAGGATTGAAAAATTATGATGTGGCTTTGAATGGTGCATTTTGAACACACAAAAAGTCAGGAGTTCAAATAAGTTTTAAAAAATGAAATCCCTTTGTAACAGACGAGTTTCCGTATGAAATCCTGATACTTTGAAAGAGATTGTCTGTTTTGTACACGAAGTGCATCCAGTTTTTGTCGTAACCCTCTCAAATTTCTTGCACATGCTAAGTGGATGAAATGATGATACCATGCCAACTTGCAACCTTTTCAGAGTTCATTTGAAATGCTTTTCAATTTTAGGGTCTTATAGCTCAAAATAATTAGTAAATGCATGAAAAATAACAAGTGAAGTCAGAAAGGATTGAAAAATGTTGATGTTGCTTTGA
>NW_025230451.1:13011-14369 GCF_018294505.1 Triticum aestivum
AAATCCTGATAGTTTGAAAGAGATTGTCCATTTTGTACACGAAGGGCATCCAGTTTTTGCCGTAACCCTCTGAACTTTCTTGCACATGCAATGCGGATGAAATGATGATACCATGCCAACTTGCAACCTTTTCAGAGTTCATTTGAAATGCTTTTCAATTTTAGGGTCTTATAGCTCAAAATAATTAGTAAGTGCATGAAAAATAACATATGAAGTCAGAAAGGATTGAAAAATTATGATGTGGCTTTGAATGGTGCATTTTTAACACACAAAAAGTCAGGAGTTCAAATAAGTTTTAAAAAATGAAATCCCTTTGTAACAGACGAGCTTCCGTATGAAATCCTGATACTTTGAAAGAGATTGTCTGTTTTGTACACGAAGTGCATCCAGTTTTTGTCGTAACCCTCTGAAATTTCTTGCACATGCTAAGTGGATGAAATGATGATACCATGCCAACTTTCAACCTTTTCAGAGTTCATTTGAAATGCTTTTCAATTTTAGGGTCTTATAGCACAAAATAATTAGTAAATGCATGAAAAATGACAAATGAAGTCAGAAAGGATTGAAAAATGATGACGTTGCTTTGAATGGTGCATTTTGAACACACAAAAAGTCAGGAGTTCAAATAAGTTTTAAAAAATGAAATCCCTTTGTAACAGACGAGTTTCCGTATGAAATCCTGATACTTTGAAAGAGATTGTCCGTTTTGTACACGAAGTGCATCCAGTTTTTTTCCTGTAACCCTCCCAACTTTCTTGCACATGCTATGTGGATGAAATGATGATACCATGCCAACTTTTAACCTTTTCAAAGTTCATTTGAAATGCTTTTCAATTTTAGGGTCTTATAGCTCAAAGTAATTAGTAAATGCATGAAAAATAACAAATGAAGTCAGAAAGGATTGAAAAATGATGATGTGGCTTCGAATGGTGCATTTTGAACACAGAAAAAGTCAGGAGTTCAAATAAGTTTAAAAAAATGAAATCCCTTTGTACAAGACGAGTTTCCGTATGAAATCCTGATAGTTTGAAAGAGATTGTCCATTTTGTACACGAAGGGCATCCAGTTTTTGCCGTAACCCTCTGAACTTTCTTGCACATGGAATGCGGATGAAATGATGATACCATGCCAACTTGCAACCTTTTCAGAGTTCATTTGAAATGCTTTTCAATTTTAGGGTCTTATAGCTCAAAATAATTAGTAAATGCATGAAAAATAACATATGAAGTCAGAAAGGATTGAAAAATTATGATGTGGCTTTGAATGGTGCATTTTGAACACACAAAAAGTCAGGAGTTCAAATAAGTTTTAAAAAATGAAATCCCTTTGTAACAGACGAGTTTCCGTATGAAATCCTG
>NW_025230452.1:0-1654 GCF_018294505.1 Triticum aestivum
TCACGCGTTGGTTCAAGCAGAAGCTTCTGTCGTACCCTTTACATGAGGATTCTTCCGCGGAAGAACAACTCATATTCGCCTTGTCACAGGGCGCCGAGCACAACCTGATGACCTATGAGGCGTACGATATCAACGGCTACACATTCTACACCGAGGCCAAGGACATGAAGAGCGATGGTTATCAGAACTCCGGGGTAACGATGGAATCCTACACCGGTAACGACAAGGACAGATACTACGGAAGGATCGAGGAGATCTGGGAGCTGAGCTACGCTGGAGAGAAGGTCCCGATGTTCCGTGTCAGATGGGCCAAGAGCGTCCTAAAAGAAGACCGGTATTTCACCACCATGGTTATACCCGAAGCCAAATCCAAGACCGCAGGCGCAAACGTCACCGCGAAAAATGAGCCATGGGTACTGGCTTCCCAAGTGGACCAATGCTTCTTCATTATCGACCCGTCAAAGCCCAGTCGTGTTGTCGTGAGGAGAGGCAAAAGGAAGATCATCGGAATGGATGGAGTAGCCAATGAGCAAGACTTCGACAAGTACGGCGACCCAAGAATCGAACATGACGACGATGATGAAGTAGTAGCATACACCACAAGAAGAAGCAGGACCACCCTACCTAAAGGACGTCCGTTCCACAGAAGAACTCCATTTGCGAAAAAGAAGGGCAAGAAGATTGTGAACAGATAGCTAGCTAAGATCGATTGTATTTAAATCATAGCCTTCATTTCTCGATTCTATTTCATGGGCACTTTTTGAAGTATCATGAATATTTTTAAATTTCATGGACACTCGATCTCGATCCCCCTCCATCTCGATCGCTAGCTATCCCACCTCGCCAGATCCGGTCCCCCTCGCCGCCGAGCACCCCCCGGTCCACCGGCCCCCCGCACCCCGCGCACCCTCCCCCGCTCCACCGGCATTACTGTTTGATGATATTTTTTTAAAAATTATTACTGTCTTATAAAAAAATATTACTGTTATGATTTAAAAAAGTTTGAACATATTTAAACACAAATAAATATCAAACAGCATTTTAAATGCATAAAAAAAATTGTGGAGCCTGGGAATCGAACCCAGGACCTCCTGGTGTGAGAACTAGCTGCTGACCAGTCGAGCTAGTAGAGGGAACTTGGTGTGGATCAGGTAAGGTGGAAGATAACCTGTTGGCTCGAGCAGAAATAAAAAAATACTAATGGCGCACCAGGGTGAGGTGCGCCATTAGTATGGATGTACTTATGGCGCACCAGGGTGAGGTGCGCCATTAGTATGGATGTACCTGTTGGATAACCTATCCCCTCTCTCTCCCTCGCCCTCGCCCTCGATCCCCTTCCCCTCTCCTCTCCCGACGCCGCTGCCCCGCCGCCTCGACGCCGCCCCGTCGTCCTCGTCTCCGCCCCGACGCCCCGACGCCGCGACGCCGCCCTCTCCTCTCCCGACGCCGCCGCCCCGCCGCCCCGTCGTCCTCGTCTCCTCGGCGCCGCTCTCCTCGTCTCCTCGGAGCACCACCACCACCCGGACCTCGTCGCCTCCCGGACCTCGTCGCACCACCACCAACATCCACAGCGTCGACGTCTTCGTCCCCGACGACGCCCCCGTCTTCTACGCCCGCAGGTACCCCATCCAAATCACCCCCGCCTCCATTTCCC
>NW_025230452.1:1664-4619 GCF_018294505.1 Triticum aestivum
CGCGCTGCTCACGACGGTGCACGACTATCTCGGTTACGGATATCTCGCGGGGCAGGTGGTCCACGGATTTTCTGGATGCGTCAGGTGCATGGATGACACAACGTATCGCCAGCTAGATAGAGATCCCGGGTCTTCGAAAACCGTGTTCATGGGACATCGAAGGTGGCTTCGCGACGATGACCCGTGGAGAAAACGCAAGGATCTATTCGATGGTGAAACCGAACCCCGAGGACGCCCGCGTACGAGGAGCGGCGAGGAAATAGACGAGCTGTTGAAAAATTGGAAAGACTGCCCACTGCTGGGAAAGAAGCAAAAGGCGCCAGAGCCGGGAAAGAAGCGAAAGGCGCCAGAGCCGCTGCTGAAGGTATGGAAAACGAGGTCTGTTTTCTGGGACTTGCCGTACTGGAAGATCCATCGTGTGCCTCACAGCCTTGATGTCATGCATATCACGAAGAACGTGTGCGAGAGTCTGCTTGGTACCCTGCTCAACATGCCAGAGAGGACCAAAGATGGGCCGAAAGCAAGGGCAGACTTGAAATCAATGGGCATCAGGCAGGAGCTTCACGCTATATATGATGATGATGATGATGATGATGAGGCGAAGCAGGACACGGAAAGTCGTCGCAAAGGCAAAAAGGCCAAGAACACCGGAAATGACTACCCTCCCGCGTGCTTCACTCTAAGTCAGGAGGAGATCGAGCAGTTTTTCACCTGCCTCGTAGGAGTAAAACTTCCTTACGGTTACGCGGGGAAGATAAGCAGATACCTAGACCTAGCGAAGCTGAAGTTCAGCGGGATGAAGTCTCACGACTGTCACGTGCTGATGACGCAGATACTTCCAGTTGCAATCCGTGGGATCATGGACGCGCACGTCCGTGAAACGCTATTTGGCCTATGCAACTTTTTCGACGTCATCTCTCGGAAGTCTGTTGGCGTGAGGCAACTCAGAAGGCTACAAGAAGAGATCGTGGTGATACTATGCGAGCTTGAGATGTACTTCCCGCCCGCATTCTTCGACGTTATGGTGCATCTGCTGGTCCATATCGTGGACGATATCATCCAACTCGGGCCGACATTCCTGCACAGCATGATGCCGTTCGAAAGGATGAATGGTGTCATCAAAGGATACGTTCGCAACATGTCACGTCCAGAGGGAAGCATAGCCAGGGGCTTTCTGACCGAAGAGTGCATCTCCTACTGCACGAATTATCTAGGCATCGAGAACCCCGTTGGTCTGCCCGTCAACAGGCACCTCGGCAGGCTCGCTGGATGGGGTCACCGTGAGGGTCGCCGCGAAATGCATGTCGACTTCGAGGGTCGACTCGCCGACTTTGAAAGAGCAAACCTAGTCGCGCTACAACACATAGACGTGGTCGATCCTTGGGTGGTAGAGCACAAAACCTTTATTAAGAAGACGTACAATGACCGAGGCCAACAGAGGACGGACGGAGATATACTCAAAGAGCACAACTCATGTTTCACGCGTTGGTTCAAGCAGAAGCTTCTGTCGTACCCTTTACATGAGGATTCTTCCGCGGAAGACTTGTCACAGGGCGCCGAGCACAACCTGATGACCTATGAGGCGTACGATATCAACGGCTACACATTCTACACCGAGGCCAAGGACATGAAGAGCGATGGTTATCAGAACTCCGGGGTAACGATGGAATCCTACACCGGTAACGACAAGGACAGATACTACGGAAGGATCGAGGAGATCTGGGAGCTGAGCTACGCTGGAGAGAAGGTCCCGATGTTCCGTGTCAGATGGGCCAAGAGCGTCCTAAAAGAAGACCGGTATTTCACCACCATGGTTATACCCGAAGCCAAATCCAAGACCGCAGGCGCAAACGTCACCGCGAAAAATGAGCCATGGGTACTGGCTTCCCAAGTGGACCAATGCTTCTTCATTACCGACCCGTCAAAGCCCAGTCGTGTTGTCGTGAGGAGAGGCAAAAGGAAGATCATCGGAATGGATGGAGTAGCCAATGAGCAAGACTTCGACAAGTACGGCGACCCAAGAATCGAACATGACAACGATGATGAAGTAGCAGCATACACCACAAGAAGAAGCAGGACCACCCTACCTAAAGGACGTCCGTTCCACAGAAGAACTCCATTTGCGAAAAAGAAGGGCAAGAAGATTGTGAACAGATAGCTAGCTAAGATCGATTGTATTTAAATCGTAGCCTTCATTTCTCGATTGTATTTCATGGGCACTTTTTGAACTATCATGAATATTTTTAAATTTCATGGACACTCGATCTCGATCCCCCTCCATCTCGATCGCTATCCCACCTCGCCAGATCCGGTCCCCCTCGCCGCCGAGCACCCCCCGGTCCACCGGCCCCCCGCACCCCGCGCACCCTCCCCCGCTCCACCGGCATTACTGTTTGATGATATTTTTTAAAAAAATTATTACTGTCTTATAAAAAATATTACTGTTATGATTTAAACAAGTTTGAACATATTTAAACACAAATAAATATCAAACAGCATTTTAAATGCATAAAAAAAATTGTGGGGCCTGGGAATCGAACCCAGGACCTCCTGGTGTGAGAACTGGCTGCTGACCGGTCGAGCTAGTAGAGGGAACTTGGTGTGGATCAGGTCAGGTGGAAGATAACCTGTTGGCTCGAGCAGAAATCAAAAAAAATACTAATGGCGCACCAGGGTGAGGTGCGCCATTAGTATGGATGTACTTATGGCGCACCAGGGTGAGGTGCGCCATTAGTATGGATGTACCTGTTGGAAGATAACCTATCCCCTCTCTCTCCCTCGCCCTCGCCCTCGATCCCCTTCCCCTCTCCTCTCCCGACGCCGCTGCCCCGCCGCCTCGACGCCGCCCCGTCGTCCTCGTCTCCGCCCCGACGCCGCTGCCCCTTCCCCTCTCCTCTCCCGACGCCGCTGCCCCGACCTCCTCCTCGCCCCTCGACGTCGCCCTCGATCCCCTTC
>NW_025230452.1:4629-12076 GCF_018294505.1 Triticum aestivum
CTCGACGCCGCCCCGTCGTCCTCGTCTCCGCCCTGACGCCCCGACGCCGCTGCCCCTTCCCCTCTCCTCTCCCGACGCCGCTGCCTCGACCTCCTCCTCGCCCCTCGACGTCGCCCTCGATCCCCTTCCCCTCTCCTCTCCCGACGCCGCCGCCCCGTCGTCCTCGTCCTCGCCCTCCTCCTCGTCCGCGCCACCGCCGCGCCGCTCCGACCTCCTCCTTGTCCCCTCCGGCCTCCTCCGCCTCCTCAGGTACTGACCCCACCTCTCCCTCCCCCTCTGGCCTCCTCCTTCCCCTTTGTAAATTTTAGGGTGTAGGGTTTGCAAATTTTAGGGTTAGGGCAGTAAATTTTAGGGCAAATCTAGCACAGTTAGCAAAGTTAGAAATCTTTTAGGAAATTAGGGTAGTAGCAAAAACAGTAGCAATTTAAAAAAACAGTACCAAAAAAATTAGGTATAAAAACAGTAGCAAATAAAAAATATTAGCAAATATAGCTAGGGTAATTTTGTTTAGGTATAAAAAACAGTAGCAATTTTAAAAGAATAGTAGCAATTTTAAAAACAGTAGCAAAAACATTAGGTATAAAAACAGTAGCAAATAAAAAAAGAGTAGCAAATATAGCTAGGGAAATTTTGTTTAGGTATAAAAACAGTAGCAAATAAAAAAAAGCAGTAGCAAATTAAAAAAACAGTAGCAAAAAATTAGGTATAAAAACAGTAGCAAATATAGCTAGGGCAATTTTGTTTAGGTATAAAAAACAGTAGCTACAATTTGTAAAAAGCATGAGCAACTGAAAAATCATCCACCCTTCCGCGTGTGTCGGTGTGCAACTGAAAAATCATCCACCCTTCCGCGTGTGTCGGTGTGCAACTTAAAATTCCATTGTGCTGCAATAGTCTGAATCATGTTACATAAGTGTTGGGTTCACAAAGCGATTCCTTGCAATGTGTGGTGCTACCAGACCAGTGCTGCTGCTGCTAGCTTAATCGCGGTTTGTGTTTGTGACTGATGCTGGTCAGAAAAACGTGTAACCCAACTCCTCACCCGGGTTTGTTAGAAGATGGAAACTGCCCCATCTACTTGTAGCTTAATTACTTAGCAGTTGACACCAACAGGTCGAATCCCTCTCGGTTTTGGATGAAAGGGGATTAAGCGTCGACCCAGTTTATTTCTGTGAAACCCAAATAACATAACATCCATTACACTTCAGGCTTAAACATGAAAGCAACCTAAAGATGAAACTCGAGTGTTCCTATCTTGCACTGCCACCTTACCTGTTATATATGCATCATTGTATTACTCTGTTTATATCTTCTGGTTTGATCTAGCTGCAGTTTGTATTGTACTAAATTAAACCCATATTTCTTAGCTCCATTAAATAAGCGCCTAATCAAGCTAAGCAGTGGGAGGGGGCTTGCACTTTTCTTGGTGCTATTTTTGATACTGCTATGGTGTCATGTTCATTTGGTTAATGTCACTGTTGATGAACTACAGTCCACCCGCAGTTTGAAATTCATTCAAATCCAGAATGCTGGTTTGCATGCTAGGGCAAATTGCTTTTGTCGCTGATCTTTAAAAATCAGGAAAACGATTGATAGTTTCAGTTGCCGAAAACATATCTGTGCCTATTGATATCAGTAGATGGAGAGTTTATTGCTTGCACGGATCATGTTATTGAAGCCCCTCGTTTGTGCACAGGAGTTGTAATTCTTGACTAACATGATCTCTCGTTCCATAATCCACCTTAAGGAATTTTTTGCTGATTCCGCTATATGAGACCCACCTAACTAGGACGCGGAGACGCCTATAATCAGCATATACCAGTGCCCTCCTGACCGTTCCCTATCAGCGGTTTAGTATTTAGGTAAACTTTTGCTCTTGATTGTTTGATTGAGGCATAAACCAAATCACGACAATGCCGCACCCGGCCTGTCTTTGCATGAACAACACAATAACAAAAGTGAATCATAGCTCAGTTAGTCGGGATTAGATATGTCAAATGCTAGTGTTAGTATAATAAGTCAAATGGATCATATGATCTGCAGACCTCATACACCCAAGAAAACCTGAAAAAAAATGAAGTTCAACCCCTCACTTTTCCTATATGCATTGGCCTGTACAGTTGGATTTGTTTCTGATTTTAGTGTTTTCAGTCTATTTTTCTATTTCTGCTTTAACATAACGGAATAACTAATGGTGGCTGCCTAATGATGACAGACTAAGTTTCTGATTTATTTTGTTATAGAAGTGTAGATTCATTGGTAGCAATTGTTTTCAGTGTCTCATGTTGCTTGTAGTGTTTTGTCCAAAATGTTGAATGATACTGCTTGGAGATGCATATATTGTTTCACCTCTTCAGATGCCAATGTATTTTCCATGTTGTGATGGAGGCCTTTTTTGCCTTGTCCACCCGAGAGGCCCTTGAGTTTGCCGGAATGTCGATTAACTTCCGTTCCGGCAAATTCGGGTACTCCATATGTCCTATTTTCAGCAAAGGTCATGCTGAAATTTTCCGTGAATTTTAGCATGACTTTGCTAAAAATAGGACATATGGGGTACTTGTGACTAATGCATGGGCCGGGGTATCTTAGTAGTTAATTAAGTAGGATCAAGTGCCCCGGCGTACTTGTGACTAATGCATGGCTTTTAGGGTGCCTCGGTGTCGATAAAAACCGAAATGATGAAAGCTTAGGCTTTTAGGGTGCCTCGGCGTCGAAAAACCCTCAATGATAAAAGCTTAGCTTTTAGGATGCCTCGGTGTCGACAAACCCTAAATGATGAGACCATGATCTTGTTCCTTGACAATAACCAACTTTTTGACCAAACTTTGTTCCTATTTAGAGAGAAACATGGCCAACAACGATGAGGCCGGGGGTTCGAGCGTCAAGCCATTCTGGATGCTGTCCCAGGAGATGGAGGAACAACCTCACTTGTATGAGGATGCCGCCTTCCCCACCGATCCTGAGACCACTAATGGTACCGCCGAGGATGACCCCACTGATGCCACCACTGATGGTGCCGCCGAGGATGCCACCACTGATGGTGCCGCCGAGGATGCCACCACTGATGATGGGGGCGCACGCACAGATGGCAGCCAACCGAAGAGGCAACGGAAGGACCGGCGCCCGACCGTGCTCCGCACCCTCAAGGAGGAAGTTACTGAAGTGGACTCCGACGGGAATCCAACGGCGCCCGAACGAATAGTCAAGGGGTACTCGCTTCAGCTCGGGTGCATTCTCCGGAGCACCGTCTCGATCAACACCGAGAACCTGAGGCATCCTGACCGAGGGAATTTGCGCAACCTCCTCTTCACGAAGCTGCACGAACGATACAAGTTCCCCGCTGAATTTGAAAACACAAGCCTCAAAGGGAATAAAGTGAACAATGCTGCCCTCACGAAGATGAGCAAGGCCCTGTCTACTTGGAAAAGCAATGTGAAGAGAATGGTCGAGAAAGGTGAGAGTTATGAGAAGATCAAGGAGAAAAATCCTTCGATCACCGAAGATGACTACAATGACTTCAAGATCAATTGCTCGAGCACCGCAAACTCCGAATCAAGTAAGTGGGGGAAAGAAATGCGGGAGCTGAACTTAGGGGAACACACACTCGGTCCCGGCGGTTACAGAGTGGCGGAGCCTATATGGGACAAGGAGGAGGCGGACCGTGCCGAGTAAGGCCTACCGCCCCTCTTCGATAAATACGGTGACAAGCAGACCAGGAACTTTGTCAGGGCCCGGTACAAGAAGGACCCGAAAACAAAGGAGCTTACCACGGATCCGAAGACCAGGGCGCTTGAGCTTGTTCTGGTAAGGAATACACCCCCTCGTAATTAGCTCCATATGGTTGCATTCTAATTAATGAAGCCAAATTTCTAAATGGTTCACATTCCTTCCGCAGGCGACTGAAAGCAGTAGCGCGGGGTCGACTAAGAGCAACCCTTGGGACACCACTCTAAATAGGGCGTTGAATGTAATGAAGAACAAGGATAAGCTCAGTAAGCCGACGTCAGCTGGTCGTGTGGCCGGCAAAGGCTTATCGACAAAATGGTCGTCATACTATGACACTGCTGGGCGAAAGGAGAAAAAGACCAGCTCGGAAAGCCAGGCGCGCGAGGTTCAAGAACTCAGGGCACAGGTGGCGCGGATTCCGGAGATTGTCCAAGAGCAAGTGCAACAACAACTCGGAGCGACGATCACCGCCATTGTGCCTACCTTGATCCAGGGGATTAGTGCGTGGATTGCGGGCGGCCAACAGGGGCCGCCCCCGATTCCTAGCTTCACGGCCAGCAACTCGCAGAACGCGATGGCGGGGCCATTGGTGTCTCCGGCGGAGCCGGCATTGGTGTCTCCGACGCCGGCACGGGAGCTTAATGCACCCGGGTGTACGCCGGCCGGCACCTCTGCAGCAAGCGGCCCCTCCGTCAACTGCACGCCCGCCGTTGGCGGTGCCTCGACATTAGCCGAGCTCGACGCCATCATCACGGTAACTAATTAAGCCTCTCTCGGCCGAGGACTTCATCTCCTTGCCTTTGACTGGGCATCCCTAAGGCCCTACATGTTTTCGCAGGGCGCCGCCGATGTTCCGTGCACTCTCCTGCACTTCGTGAACAACGAGTTGGTCGATGTCGCCAAGGGCAAAATCGTTCAACCGGGCAACCCCTTGTTCCACGGTACCCAGATGCCACCCAACTTGTTTAGGGTTCAACTGGTTCGGGTGCTGCCAGGTTGCGACGAGGTGTTACCTCCGATTCGACCAATGGGGGCCGACGATGATGACGTGATGAACCTCAGCGCCTGCCTGAGCTGGCCCCTGCTTTGGCCGAAGAGCCAGATTCGTTTGGGGGCGGGGGACACCACCCCAAAGACAACACCGCCAGTCGTGCCGGCGCCAAGTCGGCCCCATGGCAAGACCGCCGCAACGGTGCCGGACATCCCTATGCCACTGGATCCAAACATGCATATGGCACAGGATCAGAACGACGACGACGACGATACATTTGCCAACGTCGATCAGTACTTTGCCGATCATGGGGATGGTGGCGACTTCATGGGGCCTCCTTCTCAAGAACCCAACCCAACAAAAGACGTGTGCGATCTAGCTGGTACCGCGGAGAAGCCAAGTTGCAACAGGCGTCGTCTGCAGTTCAGCTCTCAGGAGACGCCTCCAGCTGCCGACTTCACCGAGCCTCAAATAGGCCAGGTGCCAAATATGATCAGCCCCAACACACTCAAGAAGGCGGTCTGTGAGCAGAACTCGGTCCCATTACAGGAGATCAAGAAGAAGGCACGCAAAAGAAAGACTAACAAGGGTGCGGGCCAGCCGGCACTGAGTACGATCCGTGCTCAGGACGGGCCACCTTCAACTGCGGATATCTCGAGGAGGGTGCATGTGGCGGGTAGGCCGATGCTACCGAGAAATATGCTCGATGCTGCAACCGGTGCTATGCGGAGTCTGCATGACAGTGTGCTTTCTTTGGAGAAGCGGCGTCTCCGAGAGAAGGATGTGGCATACCCGGTTTTCGCGGCCAAGGTGCCAGAGGGCAAGGGCTTTGTGGATAACTCCATCGGGGGTACGATCGTCCTGCGGTTTGATGACATCCACGCTATGTTGAACCTTCATCCGCTGCACTACACCTTCGTTCGGCTATTTTCGCTGAGTATGGAGATGCGGATCATTCGCGACAAGACCCCGGACATCGTGATAGTCGACCCCTTCTACATGCGTGCCAAGATCTTGGGCAGCGCTGGGGACCGGCAAGTCGCGAGTTCTTACCTCGAAGGCATCATTCTGGCAAACCAAGATAAGGACAACTTCCTCGTGCCTTACTTTCCCGAGTAAGTCCTCCCCTCAACCGCCCCGTAACATATGAATTCTTAGATTTCGATCGTTTTTCTTTTAACATTCCGTGTTTTCTGCAGTGACACACATTGCACGCTCATCCTCCTAAGCCCCAAATATTCCATGGCCACGTATTTCGACCCGGACCGTCAGTCGAACGTAGACTACACAAATGTCAAGAAGGTTCTTGATGATGTTCTCCCCGGCTACGTCAAATCTGGAGGCACCTTCACCAGGCCTATTCGTAAGTACGGCAAGCACGTGTTCTCCCACAATACGACGTTCTGCTGCGTCAAGCAGCCGCCTGGCGGTCAGAAGGGTGCCTACTACGCCATCCATCACATGCGGGCGATCGTACGGGACCATCATCAACTACTGCTACCAAGTAGACTCAAAGATTGGGCCGCGAGCGTGTCGGCAATCCAGGACGCGGACATCAGACAAGAATTCTTTCGCATCCAGTCGGAGTTTGCGGAAATCATCCATCAAGATGTCCTTCGTACCTCGGGGCAGTTCTACCTCAGAAATCAACCGTCCAACAGTGACATCGACACAATCCTACAAATGCAGGCTGACAACGCCCGTTGTTTCATGACTCCCACGATAGACGGCGGCTTCATCCACGCTCCGGTCCCTTGAGTCGAGTCGAAAGCAGTGATGCTGTGTCTAGTTCTGAAACATCGATTGGCTCATGTTGTAATTAAACTTTAATGAACTTGTAGTATGTCTCTTTGGTTTTGAGAGTCCTTCAACTTAGATGTAATCGATGCTATTAATGTCTTGCTTTTCTCTTCCAATCGTTCTGTTGCATACTTATATATTGCTTATGTATTGTCTGTGAATTGGTACTAACGTTTCGTTTGGCTACTGCATAGCGATGCCATGGTATGTCGTGTACAAGGGTAAGGTTCCCGGAGTCTACGACGACTGGGAGGAGTGTCGGAGACAGGTTCACCGATTCAGCGGTAACAGTTACAAAGGGTACGCCACTAGAGCCGAGGCCGAATCTAGATACGCCCGCTATCTAGCGGGAGAGGGGAGGGAGTGTTGGAGGAACCGGATGAAGATGAGTTTCATCGTGATGATGCTCATCGTGATGACCGCGGCTCTCTTCTATGTGATGGTAGTTTAGATGATCGATATCGACTTGTAATGTGAAGACAAACTCGCGGTCTCGAGACTTGTAATATAATGTTCTATCTTTGTTCGGTCTTTTCAATTCGGAGACTAATATGATGAATTGTATTCGGAGACTAAAATGATGAATTGTATTCAGAGACTAATCTTCTATTGTATTCGATGAATCTGTTGTTGATGTGTGCTGTCTATATTTTGTCCAATTATACATTTTGTAACCTGTGCAAAAAACAGAAAATAAAAAAATAAAAAAAACCTAATATTCATACTAATGGCGCATCACATCATAGTGCGCCATTAGTATGCCAAAGGATACTAATGGCGCATCACTAAACAGTGCGCCATTAGTATGCCGAAGTTACTAATGGCGCATCCTGTTGTAGTGCGCCATTAGTATGCCAAAGCACCTGGGTATACATGGCCCCCTGGGAGGCATACTAATGGCGCACTGTTGTATATACTAATGGCGCATCT
>NW_025230452.1:12833-14364 GCF_018294505.1 Triticum aestivum
AGATCTGGATGACTCGAAGTCACAGACCGGATACGTGTATATTTTGAATGGAGGGGCAGTAAGCTGGTGCAGTTGCAAGCAAAGCGTCGTGGCGGGATCTACATGTGAAGCGGAGTACATGGCGGCCTCAGAGGTAGCGCAAGAAGCAATCTGGATGAAGGAGTTCATTACTGACCTAGGGGTGATTCCCAATGCGTCGGGCCCGATGACTCTCTTCTGTGACAACACTGGAGCTATTGCCCTTGCCAAGGAGCCCAGGTTTCACAGGAAGACCAGGCATATCAAGCGTCGCTTCAACTCCATTCGTGAAAGTGTTCAAAATGGAGACATAGATATTTGTAAAGTACATATAGACCTGAATGTAGCAGATCCGTTGACTAAACCTCTCCCTAGAGCAAAACATGATCAACACCAGAACTCTATGGGTGTTCGATTCATCACAATGTAACTAGATTATTGACTCTAGTGCAAGTGGGAGACTGTTGGAAATATGCCCTAGAGGCAATAATAAAATGGTTATTATTATATTTCCTTGTTCATGATAATTGTCTATTGTTCATGCTATAATTGTGTTATCCAGAAATCATAATACATGTGTGAATACATAGACCACAACATGTCCCTAGTGAGCCTCTAGTTGACTAGCTCGTTGATCAACAGATAGTCATGGTTTCCTGACTATGGATATTGGATGTCATCGATAACGGGATCACATCATTAGGAGAATGATGTGATGGAAAATACCCAATCCTAAGCATAGCACAAAGATCGTGTAGTTCGTTTGCTAGAGCTTTTCCAATGTCAAGTATCATTTCCTTAGACCATGAGATCGTGCAACTCCCGGATGCCGTAGGAGTGCTTTGGGTGTACCAAACGTCACAACGTAACTGGGTGACTATAAAGGTGAACTACGGGTATCTCTGAAAGTGTCTGTTGGGTTGGCACGGATCAAGACTGGGATTTTTCACTTCGTATGACGGAGAGGTATCTCTGGGCCCACTCGGTAATGCATCATCATAATGAGCTCAATGTGACCAAGTGTATGGTCACGGGATCATGCATTACGGTACGAGTAAAGTGACTTGCCGGTAACGAGATTGAACGAGGTATTGGGATACCGACGATCGAATCTCGGGCAAGTAACGTACCGATTGACAAAGGGAATTGTATACGGGATTGATTGAATCCTCGACATCGTGGTTCATCCGATGAGATCATCGTGGAACATGTGGGAGCCAACATGGGTATCCAGATCCCGCTGTTGGTTATTGACCGGAGAGTCGTCTCGGTCATGTCTGCATGTCTCCCGAACCCGTAGGGTCTACACACTTAAGGTTCGGTGACGCTAGGGTTGTAGAGATATTAGTATGCGGAAACCCGAAAGTTGTTCGGAGTCCCGGATGAGATCCCGGACGTCACGAGGAGTTCCGGAATGGTCCGGAGGTGAAGAATTATATATAGGAAGTCCAGTTTCGGCCACCGGGAAAGTTTCAGGGGTTATCGGTATTGTACCGGGACCACCGGAAGGGTC
>NW_025230453.1:0-14353 GCF_018294505.1 Triticum aestivum
TTTATTCTGTAACTCCAAATTGGACAAATTATATATGAAAAATGATCAGAAAAATCCAATCTATCCATCTGTACTATTTTCATGCATGATCAAACAAGTTAAATTGATGTTTTAAGCAGAACAAGGAAAAGCACTTTAAAAGACCATATTTGAATTTGAAATTTGAATCCTTGAATTCAAACTTGCTCAAACCCCTCTGGTTTTAGTTGCATTAGCCCAACACACTCATATTGCCATGTTTCATGCATGCATCATATTGTTGCACATTGTTTGGTGATGCTTGTGTATCGATGTCCTTTGCGACAGGTTCTGCCCCCGAAGAATACCGTGATTACCCTAACGAAGAACCATATCAGTGCATCGAACCATCAGGCAAGCAACCAACCATTTGATCATATCGATACAATCCCATGTTCTCGCTCCTGCTCTCTTTTACTGCATTAAGACAACGCGATTCAAACTGCTGTGTGCTACGGTAGTTGAACCCATTTCCTCTGCATGACCTGTCATTGCCACAGTAACTAGATGAAACCCACTAGCATGTGTAGGAGTTGATTGAGCCGTATGTATGTGTTGTTCCTACCTTGCTATGCCTGCTATGCTTAGAGTCATGTCAGGTCTGGTTCATCTGGGTGATGGGCTAGAGTGAAATGATTATGTCGGTAATGAGAGTGGTGTGGTGAACACGATTTGGTAAAGGTATCGATGAGAGGCCATGTAGGAGTACATGGTGGGTTGTTTCATTGAAGCCGACCTTAAGCACTGACATCTGTATGTGTGATTTAAGAATCAGCTACTACCATGCATTGGGCCCGAAACCAATGGACCCTCTCGACTTCTTATTCACCCTAGTTCTCCGTCCAGGAGTTGCAAGTAGTTTCTGGTGTTTCTAGCCTACTGGAGGCCGTGGACAGCGCTGACCGTAGGGGTGGGCTGTGATGCGGTAGGTACGTGGCACGGTGTACCGAATACCCGTTAGGTATCCCGGGAACCCTGTTCACATCGTTCGGGGCCGTATGGGAAACCTCGGCCGGACTCCCTGCGGATGGAACCTGAATAGGCGATAAACCTGGACTGGAGGCTTAGGTGATTAGGTAGGTCGTGGCCGACACCCACGTTGGGCTTCCGCTTGAAGGTTGCCGAGTACATGTCGTGTAAACGACGATAAGTGGTGAGAGCGTGTATGAAGGAGTACACCCCTGCAGGGTTAACATGATCTATTCGAATAGCCGCGTCCGCGGTAAAGGACTACTTGGTTGCCTATACAGTTCATAGACAAGTAAATGGAAACTACTAAAAGCCTCAAGATAAGTGTGAGTGCCGAGGATGGCCCTTCCGTAGGAAGACGGAGGTGGATCCTCGGTAGTGTATTGAAGTGGTGAGTAGTGGACTCGTGTGCGCAAAACATTTCAAGTTGGAGTATCGTAGGATAGCCTAGCCAAGAGTCAAAGCTGGCTTGCTGCAATAACTCCACCAACCCTTCTTGATACTATGCATGTATGTAGGATCTGATGTAAGTCTTGCTGAGTACCTTTGTACTCATGTTGCTATAATCTACATTTTTACAGAAGACACTGCAACCCCTTCTGATGGGTTCTATGTAGACGTTGACATCAACGAATAGGCTAAAGACCCAGGTGGTGACCCTGAGCTTGTGAAGGACCACATAGTATAGCTAGGCTTTCCAAGCCTCTTTTATTTTACTAGTTGTCTGTACTCAGACAAGTTACTTCCGCTGCTGGCTTGTATGACTGTATGACTTGTATGTGGGGTCGTGAGACCCGTACCTTTGTGTATGTTATGTATGGCTCCCTGAGCCTTAAATAAAGTACTTGTGTCATAGAGTCATGTTGTGATGCTTCGTTGTATTTGCACATATCGAGCATATTGTGTGTATGATTGAAATGCTTGGTATGTGTGGGATCTGACTATCTAGTTGTTTATCTTTAGTAGCCTCTCTTACCGGGAAATGTCTCCTAGTGTTACCGCTGAGCCATGGTAGCTTGCTACTGCTCTGGAACACTTACGCTGGCCGGCATGTGTCCTTCTTCGTTCCTGTGTCTGTCCCTTCGGGGAAATGTCACGCTTTGAGTACCGGAGTCCTGTTAGCCCGCTACAGCCCGGTTTACCGGAGTCCTGCTAGCCCAGTGCTACAGCCCGGACCCACTTGCTGATGACCGACACGTTCGAAGCTGGGTCATGGATGCCTGTCCCTGTAAGTCTGTGCCACTTTGGGTTTACAACTAGTCATGTCAGCCCGGGCTCCTTATCATATGGATGCTAGCGACACTATCATATACGTGAGCCAAAAGGCGCAAACGGTCCCGGGAAAAGGTAAGGCAACACCCGTGGGGATACCGTGCGTAAGGCCGCAAAGTGATATGAGGTGTTACAAGCTAGATCGATGTGACATCGAGTCGGGGTCCTGACACTTAGGTACGTGGCCGGGGATACCGGGCACCCGTTAGGTGTCACGGACCCCTGTACACATCGTTCGGGGCCGTATGGGAAACCTCGGCCGGACTCCCTGCGGATGGAACCTGGATAGGCGATAAACCTGGATTGGAGACTTAGGTGATTAGGTAGGTCGTGGCCGACACCCACGTTGGGCTTCCGCTTGAAGGTTGCCGAGTACATGTCGTGTAAACGATGGTAAGTGGTGAGAGCGTGTATGAAGAAGTACACCCCTGCAGGGTTAACATAATCTATTCGAATAGCCGCGTCCGCGGTAAAGGACTACTTGGTTGCCTATACAGTTCATAGACAAGTAAATGGAAACTACTAAAAGCCTCAAGATAAGTGTGAGTGCCGAGGATGGCTCTTCCGTAGGAAGACGGAGGTGGATCCTCGGTAGTGTATTGAAGTGGTGAGTAGTGGACTCGTGTGCGCAAAACCATTTCAAGTTGGAGTATCGTAGGTTAGCCTAGCCAAGAGTCAAAGCTGGCTTGCTGCATTAACTCCACCAACCCTTCTTGATACTATGCATGTATGTAGGATCTGATGTAAGTCTTGCTGAGTACCTTTGTACTCATGTTGCTATAATCTACATTTTTACAGAAGACGCTGCAACCCCTTCTGATGGGTTCTATGTAGACGTTGACATCAACGAGTAGGCTAAGGACCCAGGTGGTGACCCTGAGCTTGTGAAGGACCACGTAGTATAGCTAGGCTTTCCAAGCCTCTTTTATTTTACTAGTTGTCTGTACTCAGACAAGTTACTTCCGCTGCTGGTTTGTATGACTGTATGACTTGTATGTGGGGTCGTGAGACCCGTACCTTTGTGTATGTTATGTATGGCTCACTGAGCCTTAAATAAAGTACTTGTGTCATAGAGTCATGTTGTGATGCTTCGTTGTATTTGCACATATCGAGCATATTGTGTGTGTGATTGAAATGCTTGGTATGTGTGGGATCTGACTATCTAGTTGTTTATCTTTAGTAGCCTCTCTTACCGGGAAATGTCTCCTAGTGTTACCGCTGAGCCATGGTAGCTTGCTACTGCTCTGGAACACTTAGGCTGGCCGGCATGTGTCCTTCTTCGTTCCTGTGTCTGTCCCTTCGGGGAAATGTCACGCTTTGAGTACCGGAGTCCTGTTAGCCCGCTACAACCCGGTTTACCGGAGTCCTGCTAGCCCAGTGCTACAGCCCGGACCCACTTGCTGATGACCGACACGTTCGAAGCTGGGTCATGGATGCCTGTCCCTGTAAGTCTGTGCCACTTTGGGTTTACGACTAGTCATGTCAGCCCGGGCTCTTTATCATATGGATGCTAGCGACACTATCATATACGTGAGCCAAAAGGCGCAAACGGTCCCGGGAAAAGGTAGGACGACACCCGTGGGGATACCGTGCGTGAGGCCGCAAAGTGATATAAGGTGTTACCAGCTAGATCGATGTGACATCGAGTCGGGGTCCTGACAGCGTTGGCATCAGAGCCGGACTGCCTGTAGGTTCTTCAAGCCAAACTGGTCGATGTTGAGTCTAGAAATTCTTTAGTTATATGTAGGGGAATTGTTTGTGGGATGGAACGTAAGGCTCTTTTTACTCCTTATATCTTATGACATTCTGATCCGAGTCAGTCCATTCTTCCACCAGGGGTTAAGGAATTAGGATCTATTCTCTCTATCAGGATCACGTGTTACTAATCAGTAGTACCTTATAAGTTTGATGGTTACAAGCCTAGTTCAGTTCTACTACCACATTATGTTACCAGAATGGGTTCAGAACTTTGATATGGTGATGTTGAGTGTGTACGAAAATCCTTTGTCAAATGTCTCAAAATCCTTTTTGAGCATTTACAGCTGTTATGCTGCCGAAATTTTGCTAGAAATTCTAATGCCTTTGCAATATGATTGTGCTTTCAGATGGCCACTCGCGACCTCAATCAAGTGGTTCGCCTGACTCGATGCCTAGATGTACCCGGCCATACTGCTAAGTTGGTCAGGGTAATGACTGAGGCTGGATACCGCTGGTATCCTGAGTACACGGTCGAAGAGCAATTCCGGGACTTCAATCAAAGCCAGTATCTCTGCACTGTCAGGATATTTCCATCTTATCATGGATCCACCGAGCCTCTTCACTGTTCCTATGGACTCGGGGTTACTATTGAGATGGCTGTGCAGGACGCCGCCTACTCTATGATGACCATTATGCGAGTCAGATCTGGTTTATTTCGGGACTCTGACTTCCGGTATATGCCAGGATCACTTCCGGGAGCACAAGGGTATCTCCAGGCTATCTATGCTGACTCCACTCAGGAGGATTCACGGACTCGCACCACTGCTGAGATGCTCGAGGATAAGGACCGTGAAAATCGGGCCTTAAGGTTAGAGCTCTTCAATACCCGTGCTGACCACTGGGCTACTTTGACTCGGTTCGTACCGGCAGTGCAAGCTGGATTCTCAGATATGCGCGATCTCTATCCTGTGAGATCTGCTCTGCCAGACGTGATGGTTTGGCGTGATGTAGGAGGCATCACCCCACCTCGCGGTCCCCGCAGGCCACCGTTTGTTGGTCCAAGGCCTCATCCTAGCCCCTATGGTCCACAAGCTCCGCGAGACCGTCTGTTTCCGGATGATCATGTTGAACTTCCAGGCTATGGAGGTGACTTCTATGAGGACTACTACGGATCGGTCTGAGTTAGGGGTAGTATCACTAGTTCGCACTAGCCGTGTCGTCTATCGTCCTGCGTGACTCGTGGGATATGACCTAGTTTGTACTCTTTCCGGAGGTGTAGAAAAATAATGTATAGTAGCTTGGAATGCCTTCGATGAGATGTAATCCTCTTGTCACCGTAATAGTACTTTGCTTGGTCTTGTACTAAACCCTGTATGGTGTGTATGACGATGGAATAAAAAGAAGCAGTTTCTGTATCTACCATGTCATACGGATGATCATCTTGCATTCCGAGTTATTCCTTACATTATGTATCCTATGTCGGAATTTTACCATCCTGACTAAATCATTGTCTTGTTCACCTAGGATGGTCAACATGCGCGCTAACCCTGCTTCCCAAGAGCAGGCCGAGGGCAGTGAAGGTAGGAATGAAAATCTGCCTCATCCTCCTTCACTAGCCGAGGTTATGATGGAAGCTGAGAGAAACAAGCGGGAGACCAACCGTTTGTTGGAGCGTATTGAACAGAATACAGCACACCATCAGAGGGCTAACGTGGTGTCACTCAGTGATTTTATCAAATTGCATCCACCCACGTTCCACCACTCCGTCGAGCCTCTCGACGCTGATGACTGGCTTCGCAGTATCTCTCACAAACTGCGTTCCGCGCTGGTAGCGGAGGCTGACAAGGTCACCTTTGCTGCATATCATCTTGAAGGCCCCGCCAGTCTATGGTGGGAGAATTATGGAGCTATGTGCCCAGCGGGCCATGTCACAACTTGGGCTGAGTTCAGCGAGGCTTTCCGTGAACATCACATTCCGGAGGGTCTCATGGACCGTAAACGTGAAGAATTTTGCAATTTCACCCAAGGCCGACTTTCTGTGGATGCCTATAGCAGGGAGTTTGGTAATCTCGCCCGATATGCAACTGAGGAAGTGTCTACTGACGCCAAGAAGCAAGCAAGGTTCCGTAAGGGCCTTAGTCCTGAGCTTCGCCGCGACCTCCGTCTGCATGAGTGCACATCTTTTTCGAAACTTGTCAACAAAGCCATCAGTGCTGAAACTGGTCAGACTGACTATGACGCAACACGCAAGCATGGCCGTGACATGGGTTCCTCATCCGGTGCTGGTCCTCAGAAGCGCCGCGTGTGGGTACCCAACACCGCCCTGCCACCCAGGTTCACACCGAGGCCATCTTTCCAGGCGCCTCGCCCTGTTCAACAGTCTGCACCGGCCAAGCCCTATGGGGGTCCAACCAATAATGCTCCTCCACGTACCAGTTCCGTGACTTGTTTCAAGTGTGGGGAATCTGGCCACTATATGCGAGAGTGTCCCCAGACCAACCCCAATCAATCTGCTAAAGCTGTTGGCCGTGGCAAGCCGACAGGGAAAGTGTTCCACGCCAAGCCGGTCACCGCTTCACGTGGCCATGTCAACTGTATCTCTGCCGAAGAAGCTCAAGAGGATCCCAACGTCGTTCTCGGTACGCTTCTTGTTAATTGCCACCCGGCATCTGTTCTTTTCGATACAGGAGCCTCTCATTCTTTTATATCTGAAAACTATGCTCGTTTGCATAACGTCGCATTCGGTGATATGCCAACCTCTATGGTAATTCAAACTCCGGGATCCAAATGGCAAACTTCTAGAGTAAGCCATGGAAATGAAATCCAAGTCGACAGACTTGTTTTTCTCGCATCTTTGATAGCCCTTAAATCTTCAGATATTAATATCATTTTGGGTATGGACTGGATGTCAGCTCATCAAGCCAAAATTGATTGCTTCTCTAGGACTGTTCAACTCACCCATCCTTCAGGAAAGATAGTCAATGTCTTGACCCGAATAGCCAAGCGACAATTATATTCTCTTAACGCCAGCCCCTTGCCAGACCTTGAGGACGTGCCGGTAGTCTGTGACTTCCCGGATGTCTTTCCAGAGGAATTGCCAGGTGTTCCACCTGACAGGGATGTTGAGTTCGTAATAGACCTCATCCCCGGAACCGTTCCGATTGCTAGAAGACCTTATAAGATGGCACCACTAGAACTAGCCGAGCTTAAGAAACAACTCGATGAATCCTTGAAAAGGGGTTTCATCCGCCCTAGTTCATCTCTGTGGGCTTGCCCCGTCCTATTCGTCAAGAAGAAGGATGGTACGGATCGGATGGTTGTAGATTACCGACCTGTCAATTTGGTCACAATCAAGAACAAATATCCACTTCCCAGGATCAACGATCTGTATGATCAGCTCGCTGGATCCTCAGTCTTCTCCAAGATGGATTTGAGGTTGGGATATCATCAAATCAAAATCAGAAACGGGGACATTCCTAAAACGGCCTTTGTTACTCGTTATGGCCAATACGAGTACACCGTCATGTCCTTCGGTTTAACCAACGCTTCAGCCACCTTTTCTCGGTTAATGAACTCAATCTTCATGGAGTATCTGGATAAATTCGTCGTAGTTTATCTCGATGATATACTCATCTACTCCAAGAACGAGGAGGAACATGTCGAACATCTAAGGCTAGTGTTGAAGAAACTTCGAGAGCATCGCCTTTATGCCAAATTTTTGAAATGTGAATTCTGGTTGTCAGAAGTGACCTATCTGGGTCATGTAATATCTGGTAAAGGTATTGCTGTTAACCCTGAGCGAGTTCAAGCCGTCCTTGATTGGACTCCACCTGAATCGGTCAAGCAAGTTCGGAGTTTTCTAGGCTTAGCGAGCTATTGCCGTCGCTTTGTCGAGAACTTTTCCAAAGTTGCTAAACCTCTAACCGAACTCCTCAAGAAAGATAAAAAGTTCGAATGGACTCCACAATGTGAGCACAGCTTTCAGGAACTGAAAAGACGCCTGACCTCTGCTCCCGTACTGGTACCGCCAGACTTCTCCAAGGACTTTGTTATCTACTGCGACGCCTCGCGACAAGGACTAGGTTGCATTCTTATGCAAGATCGACACGTAATTGCTTATGCTTCACGGCAATTGCACCCACATGAGGAGAATTATCCTACTCATGATCTAGAGCTTGCAGCCGTAGTCTATGCACTTAAGACCTGGCGACATTACCTCCTCGGTAATCGTTGCGAAATATTCACTGATCACCAAAGTCTGAAGTACATTTTCACCCAACCGGATTTGAATCTCAGGCAGAGACGTTGGGTTGAATTGATCATAGACTTCGACTTAGGAATAACCTACACCCCAGGGAAAGCCAACGTCATGGCTGATGCACTAAGTCGTAAATCTTATTGTAACAACCTGATGTTACAACAAAGTCAACCGCTTCTCCATGAGGAATTTCGGAAACTTAACCTTCACATTGTACCTCAAGGTTTTCTTTCCACCTTGGTGGCAAAACCTACCCTTACGGATCAAATTATTAAAGCACAGAAGGTAGATCCGGGAATCTCCCGCATCAAGAGGAACATTCAGAAAGGAATTGCGAATTGTTTCTCCATTAATGATCAAGGGGTAGTATACTTCGGGGATCGACTAGTGGTTCCCAAAGTGCGCAACCTAAGGCGTTTAATCCTTAAGGAAGCTCATGAATCTCCTCTCACCATTCATCCCGGTGGCACTAAAATGTATCAGGACCTACGCCAGAGGTTCTGGTGGACTAGGATGAAAAGAGAAATTGCTCAGTATATTGCTAATTGCGACGTCTGTCGTCGTGTAAAAGCAGAGCATCAACGGCCTGCTGGCACCCTTCAACCCTTAGCTATTCCTGAATGGAAATGGGATAAAATTGGTATGGATTTCATTACCGGGTTTCCCAGGACCAAGAGAGGGAATAATGCTATTTTCGTCGTGGTCGATCGTCTTTCCAAAGTAGCCCATTTCTTACCTGTTCGTGAGAGTATAACCGCTAGTCAGCTGGCAGATTTGTACATCTCCCGAATAGTGTCTCTCCATGGTGTTCCTTTGGAAATTAACTCGGATCGAGGAAGTCTTTTCACCTCTCGATTTTGGGAAAGTTTCCAAAATGCTATGGGGACTCGTCTCTTCTTTAGCACCGCTTTCCACCCTCAGTCGAGTGGTCAAGTGGAACGCGTCAACCAAATTCTAGAAGACATGCTTCGAGCCTCTGTTATCTCTTTCGGAATGGACTGGGAGAAGTGCCTTCCATTTGCCGAATTCGCTTACAACAACAGCTATCAATCTAGCTTGGGTAAAGCCCCTTTTGAAGTTCTCTATGGACGACGATGTCGAACACCCCTTAACTGGTCAGAGACCGGGGAAAGACAATTCTTTGGCCCGGATATGATTCAGGAAGCAGAAGAACAAGTTCGTATCGTTCGTGAAAAGTTGAAAACAGCCCAATCTCGTCAAAAGAGTCAATATGACCGAAAACATAAGGCTATGACTTTCGAGGTTGACGAGAAGGCTTATCTTCGGGTCACCCCTCTGAAGGGAACCCATCGATTCGGTATCAAAGGCAAATTGGCTCCTCGTTACATTGGACCTTTTCGCATTCTCGCCAAACGAGGAGAAGTTGCCTACCAGTTGGAACTACCTCCGCACCTCTCCAGAGTTCACGATGTCTTCCATGTTTCTCAACTCAGGCGTTGCTTCTCGGATCCTATCCGTGAAGTGGACCACGAAACGCTTGATCTCCAAGATGATCTTACATATCGAGAGTACCCCATTCGTATCCTCGATCAAGCCGAACGTACCACCCGACGTCATAATATCAAGTTTCTCAAGGTTCAATGGTCGCACCATTCTGAGGATGAAGCAACTTGGGAAAGGGAGGATCGTCTTCGACTTGAATATCCCGCCTTCTTCCTGGAGGAACCCAAATCTCGGGACGAGATTCTTTTGAGTGGGGGTGAGTTGTCACACTCTAGCTAGTCATGCATTAGAGTGTTGCATCATGTTTATTCTTTCATCAGAAACTTGAAATGGGGATGACAGAACCCCCAGTCCCCTCTGAAACCAACTAGGGTTACTAAAATAATTTTTCAATGAACCTGAAATGCCCTTCTAAAATGCCCATCATTTTTGTCTTGGTTCAGAACCTCTGCCAAAAATGGTGCACATTTTCCTAGGCCATCCTAGGGTTTTTGAATTAAATCATAAATATTTGAATTTGGGCATTTAAAATAATATAAAATATTTAAATGCTCAAATATCTCCAAACTAAAATGTTTCATGTTGGAAATAATCCAACTATGGGCCAGGAATAGTTTGGTGATTTATGAAGTTGCCTAGGTATTTTATTTAATTCAACAAAGTTGCAGATATATTAAATAAAAACAGAAATAGAAAAAAAGGGGGAAAACTTACCTGGGCTCCTCCCTGTGCGGCCCAGCCAGCTGGCGGCCCAGCAAGCCAGCCCAGCCCACCACCGCCGTCGTCCTCCTGGCGCCAGTCGGCCAGGCGTGTGGCCGGCGCGCGCGCACGGCCGGAGCGCCACGCCACCAGCTCGTCTGCCTGCCTCCCTCGCCAGCGCGACGCCGCGGCGCTTCTTCTCGGTGCCGCCCCGATCCCTGGCCTTATCTCTCTCTCTCTCTCCCGTGCTGCTCCCTCTCTCTCTCTCACGGCCGAACACCACCGTCGCTGCCGTTCGCCATAGCCGCCGTCTCCGACCACCCCTCGCTCCCCCGACTAGCTCAGGAGCTCCGCCTCGACTCCCTCTTCCTCCCCACCGCTCCACGGGTCCCCGGAAGCCCGGCATCGCCGCCACGTCGCCGTTCCCCTCTTCGGGCTCCGACCACCGTCGCCGTCAAATTCGTCGTCTCCGGCGCGTCCCCGAGCCCGCTTCGACGCCCACTGCAACCGCGGTGAGCCCCCGGATCGTTTCCCCCTTCTCCCCTGGTCTCTCCCGACCTCTAGGCCCTAGCCCCACCTCGGCCGAGAGCTCCACGCCGCCGACGATGTCGCCGTCGTGGCCACGGTCGCCGTAGCGCCCAACCGAGCACACCATCGTGCTCCACACCTCACTAGGAGCACGTAGCACGCGCCAACACCTCCCCTAACGCCCTGCAACGCCGTTTCCGACCGCACCCGAACTCCGGCCGCCGCAGCCGAGCTCGCCGTCGTCAACTCCGGCCACCCCGAGCCCAACCACCACCACCAATAGTCGCGGCTCAACCTCAGCAACACGTAGATGCCTTCCGCCGTCCATTTGGTTGCCGAAATGGCCAAAACCACTTCCGCCGCCGCGTCGGGCTAGCCGGCGGCTAAACGCCGGCAGCCGACTTTGACTTTGACCACGGGTGGGCCCTGGTTGACTCCCCTGAGTCAATGACAGGTGGGGCCCAGCCCTGTTAATTAAACAGGATTAGTTTCAATTAAATTTTAATTAAAATAATCACCCTGACATGCGGGACCCACTGTCAGGTTTGACCCAGACCTGTTCCGTTGACCTGCTGACGTCACACTGACGTCAGGCTGACGCAGTAATTGATTTTCTGGATTTAAATTAAATCAGGAAATTCCAGAATATTATTTAAACTTCAAAATTTCATAACTTTTATTCTGTAACTCCAAATTGGACAAATTATATATGAAAAATGATCAGAAAAATCCAATCTATCCATCTGTACTATTTTCATGCATGATCAAACAAGTTAAATTGATGTTTTAAGCAGAACAAGGAAAAGCACTTTAAAAGACCATATTTGAATTTGAAATTTGAATCCTTGAATTCAAACTTGCTCAAACCCCTCTGGTTTTAGTTGCATTAGCCCAACACACTCATATTGCCATGTTTCATGCATGCATCATATTGTTGCACATTGTTTGGTGATGCTTGTGTATCGATGTCCTTTGCGACAGGTTCTGCCCCCGAAGAATACCGTGATTACCCTAACTAAGAACCATATCAGTGCATCGAACCATCAGGCAAGCAACCAACCATTTGATCATATCGATACAATCCCATGTTCTCGCTCCTGCTCTCTTTTACTGCATTAAGACAACGCGATTCAAACTGCTGTGTGCTACGGTAGTTGAACCCATTTCCTCTGCATGACCTGTCATTGCCACAGTAACTAGATGAAACCCACTAGCATGTGTAGGAGTTGATTGAGCCATATGTATGTGTTGTTCCTACCTTGCTATGCCTGCTATGCTTAGAGTCGTGTCAGGTCTGGTTCATCTGGGTGATGGGCTAGAGTGAAATGATTATGTCGGTAATGAGAGTGGTGTGGTGAACACGATTTGGTAAAGGTATCGATGAGAGGCCATGTAGGAGTACATGGTGGGTTGTTTCATTGAAGCCGACCTTAAGCACTGACATCTGTATGTGTGATTTAAGAATCAGCTACTACCATGCATTGGGCCCGAAACCAATGGACCCTCTCGACTTCTTATTCACCCTAGTTCTCCGTCCAGGAGTTGCAAGTAGTTTCTGGTGTTTGTAGCCTACTGGAGGCCGTGGACAGCGCTGACCGTAGGGGTGGGCTGTGATGCGGTAGGTACGTGGCACGGTGTACCGAATACCCGTTAGGTATCCCGGGAACCCTGTTCACATCGTTCGGGGCCATATGGGAAACCTCGGCCGGACTCCCTGCGGATGGAACCTGAATAGGCGATAAACCTGGACTGGAGGCTTAGGTGATTAGGTAGGTCGTGGCCGACACCCACGTTGGGCTTCCGCTTGAAGGTTGCCGAGTACATGTCGTGTAAACGACGATAAGTGGTGAGAGCGTGTATGAAGGAGTACACCCCTGCAGGGTTAACATGATCTATTCGAATAGCCGCGTCCGCGGTAAAGGACTACTTGGTTGCCTATACAGTTCATAGACAAGTAAATGGAAACTACTAAAAGCCTCAAGATAAGTGTGAGTGCCGAGGATGGCCCTTCCGTAGGAAGACGGAGGTGGATCCTCGGTAGTGTATTGAAGTGGTGAGTAGTGGACTCGTGTGCGCAAAACATTTCAAGTTGGAGTATCGTAGGATAGCCTAGCCAAGAGTCAAAGCTGGCTTGCTGCAATAACTCCACCAACCCTTCTTGATACTATGCATGTATGTAGGATCTGATGTAAGTCTTGCTGAGTACCTTTGTACTCATGTTGCTATAATCTACATTTTTACAGAAGACGCTGCAACCCCTTCTGATGGGTTCTATGTAGACGTTGACATCAACGAATAGGCTAAAGACCCAGGTGGTGACCCTGAGCTTGTGAAGGACCACATAGTATAGCTAGGCTTTCCAAGCCTCTTTTATTTTACTAGTTGTCTGTACTCAGACAAGTTACTTTCGCTGCTGGCTTGTATGACTGTATGACTTGTATGTGGGGTCGTGAGACCCGTACCTTTGTGTATGTTATGTATGGCTCCCTGAGCCTTAAATAAAGTACTTGTGTCATAGAGTCATGTTGTGATGCTTCGTTGTATTTGCACATATCGAGCATATTGTGTGTATGATTGAAATGCTTGGTATGTGTGGGATCTGACTATCTAGTTGTTTATCTTTAGTAGCCTCTCTTACCGGGAAATGTCTCCTAGTGTTACCGCTGAGCCATGGTAGCTTGCTACTGCTCTGGAACACTTAGGCTGGCCGGCATGTGTCCTTCTTCGTTCCTGTGTCTGTCCCTTTGGGGAAATGTCACGCTTTGAGTACCGGAGTCCTGTTAGCCCGCTACAGCCCGGTTTACCGGAGTCCTGCTAGCCCAGTGCTACAGCCCGGACCCACTTGCTGATGACCGACACGTTCGAAGCTGGGTCATGGATGCCTGTCCCTGTAAGTCTGTGCCACTTTGGGTTTACGACTAGTCATGTCAGCCCGGGCTCTTTATCATATGGATGCTAGCGACACTATCATATACGTGAGCCAAAAGGCGCAAACGGTCCCGAGAAAAGGTAGGACGACACCCGTGGGGATACCGTGCGTGAGGCCGCAAAGTGATATAAGGTGTTACCAGCTAGATCGATGTGACATCGAGTCGGGGTCCTGACAGTTACGCTAAGACAGGGTGGGAATGGTCTCACGTGCTCGTCTCGGCGTCCGTCCTCGCTACCGCGACGACGTCCGCCTCGACTCGCGTTACGCTAAGACATGATGGGAGTGGTGTCACGTGCTCGTCTCGGCATCCGTCGTCCCTACCGCGACGACGTCCGCCTCGACTCGCGTTACGCTACGACAGGGTGGGAATGGTCTCACGTGCTCGTCTCGGCGTCCGTCCTCGCTACCGCGACGACGTCCGCCTCGACTCGCGTTACGCTAAGACATGATGGGAGTGGTGTCACGTGCTCGTCTCGGCATCCGTCGTCCCTACCGCGACGACGTCCGCCTCGACT
>NW_025230454.1:0-512 GCF_018294505.1 Triticum aestivum
ATGAACTCTGAAAATGTTGGAACTTGGCATGGTATCATCATTTCACCCGCATAGCATGTGCAAAAGAGTAGAGAGGGTCACGGCGAAAACTGGATGCACCTCGTGTACAAACTGGACAATCTCTTTCGGAGTATCAGGGTTTCGGAAGAGAACTCATCTGTTACACGGGCACTTCAATGTTTTTCAAACTTTTTTGAACTCCAGCCTATTTTTGCGTTCAGTATGCATCATTCAAAGCGACATCATCAATTTCCAACATGTTCTGACATCATTTGCTGTTTTTCAGTCATTTACCGATTTGTTTAGAGAGCTAAATGACGGTGAAATTGAAAATCACTGCAAAATGAACTCTGAAAATGTTGGAACTTGGCATGGTATGATCATTTCAGCCGAATAGCATGCGCAAAAGAGTAGAGAGGGTCGTGGCGAAAACTGGATGCACCTCGTGTACAAACTGGACAATCTCTTTCGGAATTATATCAGGGTTTCGGACAAGAACTCATGTGTTACAC
>NW_025230454.1:522-866 GCF_018294505.1 Triticum aestivum
TTGAACTCCAGCCTATTTTTGCGTTCAGTATTCATCATTCAAAGCGACGTCATCAATTTCCAACACGTTCTGACATCATTTGCTATTTTTCAGTCATTTAACCGATTTGTTTAGAGAGCTAAATGATGGTGAAATTGAAAATCACTACAAAATGAACTCTGAAAATGTTGGAACTTGGCATGGTATCATAATTTCACCCGCATAGCATGTGCAAAAGAGTAGAGAGGGTCACGGCGAAAACTGGACGCACCTCGTGTACAAACTGGACAATCTCTTTTGGAATATCAGGGTTTCGGACGAGAACTCATGTGTTACACGGGCACTTCAATGTTTTTAAAACTTTT
>NW_025230454.1:876-1573 GCF_018294505.1 Triticum aestivum
CTACAAAATGAACTCTGAAAATGTTGGAACTTGGCATGGTATCATCATTTCACCCGCATAGCATGTGCAAAAGAGTAGAGAGGGTCACGGCAAAAACTGGATGCACCTCGTGTACAAACTGGACAATCTCTTTCGGAGTATCAGGGTTTCGGACGAGAACTCATCTGTTACACGGGCACTTCAATGTTTTTCAAACTTTTTTGAACTCCAGCCTATTTTTGCGTTCAGTATGCATCATTCAAAGCGACATCATCAATTTCCAACATGTTCTGACATCATTTGCTGTTTTTCAGTCATTTACCGATTTGTTTAGAGAGCTAAATGACGGTGAAATTGAAAATCACTGCAAAATGAACTCTGAAAATGTTGGAACTTGGCATGGTATGATCATTTCAGCCGGATAGCATGCGCAAAAGAGTAGAGAGGGTCGTGGCGAAAACTGGATGCACCTCGTGTACAAACTGGACAATCTCTTTCGGAATTATATCAGGGTTTCGGACAAGAACTCATGTGTTACACGGGCACTTCAATGTTTTTAAAACTTTTTTGAACTCCAGCCTATTTTTGCGTTCAGTATGCATCATTCAAAGCGACATCATCAATTTCCAACACGTTCTGACATCATTTGCTATTTTTCAGTCATTTACCGATTTGTTTAGAGAGCTAAATGACGGTGAAATTGAAAATCACTACAAAA
>NW_025230454.1:1969-2395 GCF_018294505.1 Triticum aestivum
AAAAAATTTGAACTCCAGCCTATTTTTGCGTTCAGTATGCATCATTCAAAGCGACGTCATCAATTTCCAACACGTTCTGACATCATTTGCTATTTTTCAGTCATTTACCGATTTGTTTAGAGAGCTAAATGATGGTGAAATTGAAAATCACTACAAAATGAACTCTGAAAATGTTGGAACTTGGCATGGTATCATAATTTCACCCGCATAGCATGTGCAAAATAGTAGAGAGGGTCACGGCGAAAACTGGACGGACCTCGTGTACAAACTGGACAATCTCTTTCGGAGTATCAGGGTTTCGGACGAGAACTCATGTGTTACACGGGCACTTCAATGTTTTTCAAACTTTTTTGAACTCCAGCCTATTTTTGCGTTCAGTATGCATCATTCAAAGCGACGTCATCAATTTCCAATACGTTCTGACAT
>NW_025230454.1:4773-6550 GCF_018294505.1 Triticum aestivum
TGTTTAAAGAGCTAAATGACGGTGAAATTGAAAATCACTACAAAATGAACTCTGAAAATGTTGGAACTTGGCATGGTATCATAATTTCACCCGCATAGCATGTGCAAAAGTGTAGAGAGGGTCACGGCGAAAACTGGACGCACCTCGTGTACAAACTGGACAATCTCTTTCGGAGTATTAGGGTTTCGAACGAGAACTCATGTGCTACACGGGCACTTCAATGTTTTTCAAACTTTTTTGAACTCCAGCCTATTTTTGCGTTCAGTATTCATCATTCAAAGCGACGTCATCAATTTCCAACACGTTCTGACATCATTTGCTGTTTTTCAGTCATTTACCAATTTGTTTAGAGAGCTAAATGACGGTGAAATTGAAAATCACTACAAAATGAACTCTGAAAATGTTGGAACTTGGCATGGTATCATCATTTCACCCACATAGCATGTGCAAAAGAGTAGAGAGGGTCACGGCGAAAACTGGACGCACCTCGTGTACAAACTGGACAATCTCTTTCGGAGTATTAGGGTTTCGGACGAGAACTCATGTGTTACACGGGCACTTCAATGTTTTTCAAACTTTTTTGAACTCGAGCCTATTTTTGCGTTCAGTATGCATCATTCAAAGCGACGTCATCAATTTCCAACACGTTTTGACATCATTTGCTGTTTTCAGTCATTTACCGATTTGTTTAGAGAGCTAAATGATGGTGCAATTGAAAATCACTACAAAATGAACTCTGAAAATGTTGGAACTTGGCATGGTATCATAATTTCACCCGCATAGCATGTGCTAAAGAGTAGAGAGGGTCACGGCGAAAACTGGACGCACCTCGTGTACAAACTGGACAATCTCTTTCGGAGTATCAGTGTTTCGGACGAGAACTCATCTGTTACACGGGCACTTCAATGTTTTTCAAACTTTTTTGAACTCCAGCCTATTTTTGCATTCAGTATGCATCATTCAAAGCGACGTCATCAATTTCCAACACGTTCTGACATCATTTGCTGTTTTTCAGTCATTTATCGATTTGTTTAGAGAGCTAAATGACGGTGAAATTGAAAATCACTACAAAATTAACTCTGAAAATGTTGGAACTCGGCATGGTATCATCATTTCACCCGCATAGCATGTGCAAAAGAGTAGAGATGGTCACGGCGAAAACTGGACGCACCTCGTGTACAAACTGGACAATCTCTTTCGGAGTATCAAGGTTTCGGACAAGAAGTCATCTGTTACACGGGCACTTCAATGTTTTTTAAACTTTTTTGAACTCCAGCCTATTTTTGCATTTAGTATGCATCATTCAAAGCGACGTAATCAATTTCCAACACGTTCTGACATCATTTGCTGTTTTCAGTCATTTACCGATTTGTTTAGAGATCTAAATGACGGTGAAATTGAAAATCACTACAAAATGCACTCTGAAAATGTTGGAACTTGGCATGGTATCATCATTTCACCCGCATAGCATGGGCAAAAGAGTAGAGAGGGTCACGGCGAAAACTGGACGCACCTCGTGTACAAATTGGACAATCTCTTTCGGAATATCGGGGTTTCGGACGAGAACTCATGTGTTACACGGGCACTTCAATGTTTTTTAAATTTTTTTGAACTACAGCCTATTTTGGCGTTCAGTATTCATCATTCAAAGCAACGTGATCAATTTACAACACGTTGTGACATCATTTGCCATTTTTCAGTCATTTACCGATTTGTTTAGAGAGCTAAATGATGGTGAAATTGAAAATCACTACAAAATGAACTCTGAAAATGTTGG
>NW_025230454.1:9124-10397 GCF_018294505.1 Triticum aestivum
TGTTTAAAGAGCTAAATGACGGTGAAATTGAAAATCACTACAAAATGAACTCTGAAAATGTTGGAACTTGGCATGGTATCATAATTTCACCCGCATAGCATGTGCAAAAGTGTAGAGAGGGTCACGGCGAAAACTGGACGCACCTCGTGTACAAACTGGACAATCTCTTTCGGAGTATTAGGGTTTCGAACGAGAACTCATGTGCTACACGGGCACTTCAATGTTTTTCAAACTTTTTTGAACTCCAGCCTATTTTTGCGTTCAGTATTCATCATTCAAAGCGACGTCATCAATTTCCAACACGTTCTGACATCATTTGCTGTTTTTCAGTCATTTACCAATTTGTTTAGAGAGCTAAATGACGGTGAAATTGAAAATCACTACAAAATGAACTCTGAAAATGTTGGAACTTGGCATGGTATCATCATTTCACCCACATAGCATGTGCAAAAGAGTAGAGAGGGTCACGGCGAAAACTGGACGCACCTCGTGTACAAACTGGACAATCTCTTTCGGAGTATTAGGGTTTCGGACGAGAACTCATGTGTTACACGGGCACTTCAATGTTTTTCAAACTTTTTTGAACTCGAGCCTATTTTTGCGTTCAGTATGCATCATTCAAAGCGACGTCATCAATTTCCAACACGTTTTGACATCATTTGCTGTTTTCAGTCATTTACCGATTTGTTTAGAGAGCTAAATGATGGTGCAATTGAAAATCACTACAAAATGAACTCTGAAAATGTTGGAACTTGGCATGGTATCATAATTTCACCCGCATAGCATGTGCTAAAGAGTAGAGAGGGTCACGGCGAAAACTGGACGCACCTCGTGTACAAACTGGACAATCTCTTTCGGAGTATCAGTGTTTCGGACGAGAACTCATCTGTTACACGGGCACTTCAATGTTTTTCAAACTTTTTTGAACTCCAGCCTATTTTTGCATTCAGTATGCATCATTCAAAGCGACGTCATCAATTTCCAACACGTTCTGACATCATTTGCTGTTTTTCAGTCATTTATCGATTTGTTTAGAGAGCTAAATGACGGTGAAATTGAAAATCACTACAAAATTAACTCTGAAAATGTTGGAACTCGGCATGGTATCATCATTTCACCCGCATAGCATGTGCAAAAGAGTAGAGATGGTCACGGCGAAAACTGGACGCACCTCGTGTACAAACTGGACAATCTCTTTCGGAGTATCAAGGTTTCGGACAAGAAGTCATCTGTTACACGGGCACTTCAATGTTTTTTAAACTTTTTTGAACTC
>NW_025230454.1:12775-13503 GCF_018294505.1 Triticum aestivum
ATGTTCTGACATCATTTGCTATTTTTCAGTCATTTACCGATTTGTTTAGAGAGCTAAATGATGGTGAAATTGAAAATCACTACAAAATGAACTCTGAAAATGTTGGAACTTGGCATGGTATCATAATTTCACCCGCATAGCATGTGCAAAAGAGTAGAGAGGGTCACGGCGAAAACTGGACGCACCTCGTGAACAAACTGGACAATCTCTTTCGGAGTATCAGGGTTTCGGACGAGAACTCATGTGTTACACGGGCACTTCAATGTTTTTCAAACTTTTTTGAACTCCAGCCTATTTTTGCATTCAGTATGCATCGTTCAAAGCGACGTCATCAATTTCCAACACGTTCTGACATCATTTGCTGTTTTTCAGTCATTTACCGATTTGTTTAGAGAGCTAAATGACGGTGAAATTGAAAATCACTACAAAATGAACTCTGGAAATGATGGAACTTGGCATGGTATCATCATTTCACCCCCATAGCATGCGCAAAAGAGTAGAGAGGGTCACGGCGAAAACTGGACGCACCTCGTGTACAAACTGGACAATCTCTTTCGGAGTATCAGGGTTTCGGACGAGAACTCATCTGTTACACGGGCACTTCAATGTTTTTTAACTTTTTTGAACTCCAGCCTATTTTTGCATTCAGTATGCATCATTCAAAGCGGCGTCATCAATTTCCAACATGTTCTGACATCATTTGCTGTTTTTCAGTCATTTACCGATTT
>NW_025230454.1:13558-14349 GCF_018294505.1 Triticum aestivum
TGGACGCACCTCGTGTACAAACTGGACAATCTCTTTCGGGGTATCAGGGTTTCGGACGAGAACTCATCTGTTACACGGGCACTTCAAAGTTTTTCAAACTTTTTTGAACTCCAGCCTATTTTTGCATTCAGTATGCATCATTCAAAGCGACGTCATCAATTTCCAACACGTTCTGACATCATTCGCTGTTTTTCAGTCATTTACCGATTTGTTTAGAGAGCTAAATGACGGTGAAATTGAAAATCACTACAAAATGAACTCTGGAAATGTTGGAACTTGGCATGGTATCATAATTTCACCCCCATAGCATGTGCAAAAGAGTACAGAGGGTCACGGCGAAAACTGGACGCACCTCGTGTACAAACTGGACAATATCTTTCGGAGTATCAGGGTTTCGGACGTGAACTGATGTGTTACACGGGCGCTTCAATGTTTTTTAAACTTTTTTGAACTCCAGCCTATTTTTGCGTTCAGTATGCATCATTCAAAGTGACGTCATCAATTTCCAACACGTTCTGACATCATTTGCTGTTTTTCAGTCATTTACCGATTTGTTTAGAGAGCTAAATGACGGTGAAATTGAAAATCACTACAAAATGAACTCTGAAAATGTTGGAACTTGGTATGGTATCATCATTTCACCCGCATAGCATGTGCAAAAGTGTAGAGAGGGTCACGGCGAAAACTGGACGCACCTCGTGTACAAACTGGACAATCTCTTTCGGAATATCAGGGTTTCGGACGAGAACTCATCTGTTACACGGGCACTTCAATGTTTTTTAAATTTTTTT
>NW_025230455.1:0-14349 GCF_018294505.1 Triticum aestivum
CCCGAGTCGTCGGCAGCGAGGACGGCGACGGCGTGACCCGTCCTAGTCGCCGCCGCTCCCGAGTCGTCGGCAGCGACGACGGCGACGGGGCGACCCGTCCCAGCCGCCGCCGCCGCGCCAGCTCGCCGGAGGTGCCAGACGAAGCTGACGCTGATACCCTGTGGGAGTCGCTGCCGTTGGATATGATTTGGGAGATCCTGCTCCTGCTTCCACCGGAGCGGCCCTCCCTCGTGCTGCCACCGAAGCGGCGCTCCTTCCTGCGCGCATCCGGCGTCTCCACGCTCTGGCGAGGCGTCGCCACCGACCCCAACTTTATGAGCCAGCACCGCAGGAAGTGGAAGCCTCCCCTCCTCGGCGTTTTCGAGCGCCGCCAGCAGAAGTTCCACTTCACCCCCGTCTTGCATCCTCCCGACGGTATCCCTGCCGACCGCATTCACATCTCAAGCCAGATGACCTCCCGCGACTGCGACGCGACCGGCTGCCGCCACGGTCGGGTGCTGGCCATACACAGGCTGCTGCCGCGTCTTGTCGTGTTCGCCCCCCTCACCGGCCAGGAGCACTGCCTGGCCTTTCCGGACGAGTTCAGGGAGTGCAACTACCACCACGGGGCTGTGCTCTGTGCTGCCAGCGGCCCGGAGGACCACGTGCACGGCTTTTGCCACGAGAGCCCATTCAAGGTGGCATTCTTGTCGAGGTACCCTACACGCTATCGATTTATCACATCTGTTTACTCATCAGAAAGTGGCACATGGGGCGGCCTTAAGGAAATAGAAGCTCCATTTAAAGTTGCTCTTGTTGATGTTCCTGCGACCCTGGTTGGAAATGTGCTCTACTGGATGCTTTCATCAAATGATGTTTGTGCTGCCATGCTTGAGTTTGATTTGGATACGCAGAGCCTAGCTGTGATCAAGGGACCTTCTGATATGAATTATTCCGGCAGCCATAGGATCATCAAAATAGAGCAAGGCACGGTTGGCTGGGTCAGGTTTTCATTTCCGAGCCTAGAGATATGGCTGAGGCAAAAGAATTGTCATGGTGTTGCCACGTGGTTGCAGCACAAGACAGTTGATATGCATGACATTCTTGGGATCCCTCCCCGGGCTAGTAATAATCGGTGGCATCAGAAAATCCTCTCCTATGACGAGGACAACAATGTGATCATTCTGTATGTTGATGACAGTGCCTACATGCTTGATCTTAAGTCGATGGAATCCACAAAACTTGATGAAAGCCGTTTGATGAATCGCTGTCACCCTTTCGCCAGTTTCTATCCACCAGGTGACTGCTCATCCTTAGTTTTTCGTTTGAGGAGTAAACCAATTCAGTTATGTTATGTACTCCTAGTCCTACATGATTGCTTGCACACAATGATTGTGGTACTTCAAATGTTGATTTACAACTTGAGCTTAGCAAGCAATTTCCGGTGATAAAACTTAGTACTTGCCCCTTTGCTAGATGGGTAAATTTATAGTCATATTGTTTTAGTACAACTTATCTTAAATTCTTAATACGAAATTAGCAACTCAGTTGGCACTTTGAAACCGCAAAGCGAATTGTATTCTTTATCCATTATTATATGTTTTCATCTTGGCATTAATCTTAACTCTATAAAAACAACTTCGTTGAATCCATACACTCTGAAATAACTGTGTTTTTGTCATTTGTTCATTTATTACATTTGTAGCACAAAGAAAAGGTATGGATTTTCTTATCTAGGGATCTTTTTATTTAGAACAGAATACCCAACATCAATTTTTGTGCCAAGAGTATATTATTTTGGCATAATCTTGTTTGTTTGACATGATGAGGGATGAGTTTGGAGGACAAAAGTTATAAGCCATATTGTTTTTGGCCTTTTTGCCAGCTAAATTCTCCATCCTTAATATTCCTTCCACTTGACAACAAGTATGGACTTTTTTAATCTATTGCCAGTATCAAGAGCAAGTTATAACACATCTGTATAAAAATAAATTACAGAAGCAAGTTATATTTGTCAGCACATGTTTCTAACTGTCTCATTGTTGCCTTTTCTGCTCCATTTATCTCTTCATTAGAACTGTTGCTAATTGTCTGACTTGTTATTCTTCTTTCTAGACATGACCATCTAAGAAGCATTGATATATGCACACGGCCACAGGGATACAGATACATATATGGAGACATGGAATACGGTATTTTCCAGAAACAGCCATACGGCGACACGGGAGTATATATATACATAAATAAATAAAGTACAGCTTGTATTGTTGTGAGGACAAAAATATATTTGTAAGATGTGGGATCAAAGTGCTGCCCATTTGTTTCCTGCCTTCATTTCCATGTTTGTATATGGCTGAGCGTAACGCACCTGATGCTGCAAGTATATGTAAGTAAATACTCCCTCCGTCCGGAAATACTTGTCATCAAAAGGGATGAAAATGGATGTATCTAAAACTAAAATAAATCTAGATACATCTATTTCAATGACAAGTATTTTCGGACGGAGGGATTATTTCAGTGAAAAAAAAATACAATGCATCATGTAGTATGGACATGATTATATTTGTAAGACGTGGGATCAAGTCTTGATTCGGTCATGTAATGTGGACAAAATTATGTTTGTAAGATGTGAGATTATTTGGTTTCATTTCCGCATTTGTATATGACTGAACTCAATGCAACTGAAACAGGGGATGGTGTGACAGACAGTCAAGACCTGAATACCCAATATGTCGTGGGTTCAGGTCGGATTTCTTTTCTGAAATTTGAGAACCCGTCCATGTAACTGCATTCTCATTGCAGCTGTATTGTTTCTTGAAATGGTAACCTGTCCATGTTTCGGCATTCTCATGTATAAATATCTACTCCCTTCGTTCCAAATTACTCGTCGCTTAAATTGATGTATCTAGAACTAAAATACATCTAGATACGTCCATATGTGCGACAAGTAATTTGGAACGGAGGGAGTAATGGTTAGACTGGAAGTTTAAATCAGGCTGGGAGACTTTGCATTCTCAGCTAAAATTCCCATGAGGTTACTTAATTGCCATAGGAGGGCCGGAGTGGATCTGGACGGCAGCAAGACACTGCTAGAAAGCAAATCAAAGGCATCACCACCAATAGAGTCCCTGTCCAGAGCAGTGGATTGGGGGCCTTCCTTCTGCTTAGCCGGCGGTGGTAGCAGCTGCGCAAGTGTGATGGCCGCCAGTAGCTCTTTTTCTTAATACTCTTTGCGCAGAGACAATTTATAGGTCGTTTCAGTTCAGATGTTACTTCAGCATTTTATATTACAGGGTGATTGAAATCATGATAGTGCAGCTTAAACTGGGGAGGTAGCTGCTGCTGTCCACTTACTTTGTAGTGGTTGATACGTATGAGTGAAAGTGCTCATCACATGTTCAATCCCTCGCAGCCATTTACCGGTGATGATACGAGACTGGACGGGAGCTATGTCTTCAGTCACACCCGTTGTCGCCAGAACACGACGGGCCAAGCAGGTCGCATTCGTGCAGGACAAGCATTCCTCCGGGAGCTATCACCGGTACTGTATGTCACCGCTTTATTTGAACCAGCAAGACAAGCAGCTAGGAACAAGCTATCAGTGGTGCTCATCTCTTTTCTTCTCTTCTTCAGGCCACCATGCAACTTCTAGTCTACCTCTTTCACCACTGTACGAAAACAAAACAAAACAACATAGTACAGTCGGCAACGACGATAGTTTGTATTATTATTATTATTTACCGCTAACACTGTTGCCAAAATGTTACAGTATATTCTTTCGATTATTCTTTGCAGAAAGTGAGGCAATTGATGGTCATCACTGCATTGACTCAATGGTTGTTTTCAGCTTACATGTTGTTTCAGCGTTTGCAGGGCCGAAATGACGATAACACAGCTGAAATTGAGGAGCTTGCTGCTGTCCACTTGCTTGCTAGTGGTTCATATATATCCAGCGCATTAAACTGGAGTATCTGCCTAAAATAAAAATGAAAAAAAAAACAACGAACCTGCCGATGAAGATCCTTAAAGGAAAAAGTCCAAAACAAACCTCGAAGTTGTAGATAAAAGCTAAATCAAACGCTGAACTTTGAATCCCGGAAATTGGCACTCTGAACTTGTAATCCCGATCTATTTTGGACCCTAGACCTGTTTGGCACACTGGGAATAAGAAAATCCCGGCCGGGATAACCTGCTACTCAGAAATTGGGCCGGCTCACTATAACACAGCAAGAAATCGTGAACTTTAAAATATATTCGCGCAATTCTAAAATTTTCAGAAGTTAAAAATTATTCCTGTTTTCTATTTATCGCACAAATTCAATTCCTTTTGTGTTTTTAATTTTTTCTGGAATTTAGAAATTCTATTCGCATTTTTAAAACTGTTTCTGATTTAAAAAAAATCTAAAAAAGTTCAGAATTTTAACAGTTTTTCACATGCTATGAAAATGTATCGAATTTTCAAAAATTGTGTCACATTTTATAAATAATGTTTTTAGAATGTTGTAAATAATGTTTTTAGAAAATGTTTCGGATCGTTGCCTAAGGACTCGTCTGGGCCGGCCAACCAAACATGAAGCGAGCATTTCTTTTCTGAAAGCTGAACAAAAATTTTAAGAGCGAACACTTTTGAAATATAAACATTTTCTGAAACCCGAACATAATTTTAAAGTGTGAATGCTTTTTGAAAAAATTACAAAATAGGAAAAAAATTCGAAATCTGAACAAATTCTAAGAAAATATTTTGTGACATCTAAAAAATATCACAAGTTTAAAAAAATGTACGGACCAATTCAAACAAATGTTTGTGCAATGTATAATAATATTTCTGTGATTCAAAAAATGTTTCATACATTCCAAAAAATGTAGCATTTCAATAATGTTCATGAGTTTCAAAAAAATGTGTTTGTGACGTTTTCAAACAAAAATGTGTGTACAATGTAAAAAAATTGTTTGCATGTTGTAAAAATTGTGTCTTACACTTAATAGAATATACCTAGCATGTGTTTGAAAAAAGTGTCTACAAGTTCAAAAATGTTGAACTATGTGAAAGAGTGTTCGTTTAGTTTTATAAAATGTTTATTGTCACTAAAAAATGTAAACATGTATCTGAAAAAAATATAACCATGTATTCAATTTTTTTTGAAAACATTTAATTTAAAAATGTACATAATGTATTTGAAACTATCAAAAGTTTATCAAAAAAAATTATGTGTGCGTTATAGTGAACATTGGGTACGGAGAAAAAATAGACATGTGTAAGAAAGAAAAAAGAAAACAAAAAAACGATGAAAACCCAGAGCAGTGCGCGCGCGGGAGCTACGCCGCTAATGGGCCGGCCCAATTCAGCAAATACCGGTTAAGTCCTCCCAAGGTTTAAAATAGACCGAGATAAGAGAGTTTGGTGTGCTGATTTCAGGGATTGAGAGTTCAGGGTTTGATTTAGCTTTCGCCGACAAATTCAAGGTTTGTTTTGGACTTTCTCCATCCTTAAAAGATCCGGCAGTTGAGGCTCTCCATCTTCCCAACTTGTACCTGATAATTCTACCGGATTTAGACAAAGGTGTTTCGGCAAAAGAAATATCAAAACAAACGTGTTATTACTTATTAGGCGACATACACCAGCTTTCTCATGAAATCCATGGCAAGAGTTCATATAAGGGAAACTGTTGTCCCCAACACAAAAAAGAAGTACATCGTTCCAGCAGAAAAATATCATATATAAGATGGCATGGAGAGAATCAGGTTGTAGTCGGAAGGACTCCAGCCCTCGCCCGAGGGTAAACCAGTCCGACCCCCGCTCGGGCGTCTCGGGCGGGTCCCCGGCCCTTGCCGCCTCCGCTGCCGAATCCACCTTCCCTCACCCCGCCGCCGCCGCCGGGATGCGCCCGGGGGCCGACGGCGGTGGCAGGGATCCTCCTCTCTCCCGCGTTTCATGGGCTGGTGCAGAGCCCTTGCGCGTGAGGAGGCGCGGCAGATCTGGTGGCGGCGGCGGAGGTGGCTGGCCCTGTCGCAATATGTCTTTTTTCAAGAAAAGTGGTGGGTTATGATGAGGATACTGATGTAATCTTTTTAGAGAGGCACGATAGTGTGTATATGGTTCAGCCAAAGTCAATGCAAGCCAGGAAACTTAATGGAATCAGCTCTACATATTACTGCTATACTTTAGCGAGTATCTGTCTACTAGGTGATTGATAGTCCTTGGTCTTTTTATATATCTTAGAATGAACACAGCCTGTTTTATGTTCTGTACATGATTTCTCGCGTACAGTTCTTGTGATTATTAAAATATTCGCTTATAGCTTGAAATTAGCAAGCAATTTCCTTGTAAACAATTTTTATTTTCTCAATTTTTATGCACAGAAATAAATTCCCTTTCTTGCCTTGAAATCTATTTATTTAAAAAAGAATACCCAATATCATATTTGTTCCTAGTGTTTCTTGTTTTGGCATAGTATTGGCTGGTTGACATGATGATAATTGAATTCGTTGCATGAGGAAATGTATAGGTCCATTTTTCTTACAAGCTAAATTCTCCATTATGAGGTAGCTAAGTATATTCCTTCTATGAATATGCCTTGCATGCTACAACAGACGTGGTTTTGTTTTACCTATTGCTAGTATCGAGACTGACTTATCCATTTGTCTTCTCTTATCTATAGAAATAAGTTATATAAATGAATTATCTTGCTCAACATATATTTGTCAGCTCATTTTTTGAACTGTTTCATGTTGCCTTCTCATATCCATTTATCTTTATTGTGTGATTGTTGTTAATTGTCGGAGTTCTTATGCTTCTAGGCACAACCATTGCCAGTGGAACCAATGGAGTTGAAATATTAGGATGACTGTGTGGTTTGATGTGCTAATGTGCAGAAATAGTTCAAGTGGTAAGATCTTGTAAAGATACTTTAAGATAGTATGTGAGATTGGTACTGTTTGATGTTGACTTTGGATAATATGTATGGCTGCCAATATATATGGGTAGTATGCACTCTCAATCTAGTGCCCATTTGGCTATAGGGATTTGCACTGCACATGCTAATAACATGGACAAACAGTTAAAATGAAGGTGATGCCAAGTAAAAAATGACTTTATGTTGGATCATAAGTGAATTATGCAGATCTTCCACATGTTGTATGCCCATAGTTCTCCCTTATTTTGGACGTTTCACATTCTATAAGTTCAAAGAAATGTATTAGTAGCTCATTTTGTGATTACAAACATCAATCTCATCATTCAACTCTCCCCGCTGGCAAATTCATGTGAAAATGTTGAAGGGTTTATTTTGTTGTAATCGTATATAGCAAAAAAAATATGATATAGCTCTTGGTTTTTTGAGGCTGTATGATATAACTCTTCTTTATGCTACGTTATTGAGCTGACCATGGGTTTGTGCACATCTTGTTCATACACTATGTTACATAGGTGTATCTTTATCGATATTGGGTTCCGACAAAGTAATGCTTTTTGTTTTGCCCAGGTGAAGGGCTGCAGTTGTCTGTTTGTTTTGCCCAGGTGAAGGGCTGCAGTTGTCAGTTTGTCTCATACATGTGGTCGGCAGTGTTTATATGTTATCTGGAAAAACTTACTATGCCTTAGTCTAGCCAAGTATGTAATGTACCAAGATGCTTTTGAACCTATCTGGGGAATTTCAGCTTGATTATCCTAGTATTATTTCAAGGGCGGGTGCTAGGCGCCGGCGCGCCGGCCCAAATTTGGGCCGGTCGCCGCACAACTGAAGGATCTTCCCATTAACCGCGGTTGGATTGAAGCGGTATTCGTTCTTCGTCCAGCTCTCACGCGTACAGGAGGAAAAGAAGGAAAAAAGTCAACCAAATAGCACATCTCACGCGAGGGGAAATAACGGACGGCGACGACTGCCAACCCTGTCACAGCACTGCTCAAAGAGGAAAAGCATCCACATGATTGTTGTTGCGCCGTCTCTATTTGCCCCTTCCTCCTCAGAGGTTGCAACCTCGTTGGCTGGTCGCCGGCCTTCAACTCCGGCCGTCGCCGATTGCGATATCCATCGTCATCTGGTTCCAGCTCCCGCCGCGGATGGTTCCAACAAGCCGTGGTGTCAGACGTAGCACGCCGCAGGACCACCGTGCCGTCGTCGCAGCACCACCGCGCCGCCGGTGCAGCTCTCAGAGGCACCACTCGCACCCCGTTGAAGCTTTTTTTCTCGCGTCGGTTGAAACTTTTTCCCACGCTGGTTGAAGCTTTTTTCCACCGTCCACGTTCGTCGCACAGGGTTGCGCGAATGATGGCCACCAATTATCACCATTAAGATAGATGTAGCAAAAAAACTCGCTGGTGGTAGCAAAAGACAACGACATTTGCAGCCAAAATCATCATCGTTGCTGTCCCGGGTGCATCTCTGGCATGAATTGATGTAGCAAATTTCCTCGTCAGTTGTAGCAAAATCTGACGATAGTTGCAGCAAAAATCGTTGTCCCAGTCATCCGCACGAACGCCGACCACCAATCATCACCATTAAAATGGATGTAGCAAATAAACACGTTGGTCGTAGCAAAAGACAACGACAGTTGCAGCAAAAATCGTCGTCATCGCCTTCCCGGGTCGCATCTCTACCATGAAATGGGGATTTAGGACTGAAAAATATTAGGTTTAAAGGGGAGAGTTGGATCAATAGATCTAATATATTTAGTACTACTAACAAGTGTAGAATCTAGGTACACGCATATTAATCTGGGGATTTTGGCTCAGCACACAGAATAGCAATTTTGGTTCCATAATATCTAGATAAAGTAAAAGGAGAGGCAAAGATACTGGAAGGGAAAGAAATCACCTGCAATGCAAGAACAACAGACCAAAATCAGATGCGAATTAGGAATTTAGGCATTGATCGATGTGCAAATTAAAGGAATAGCATGAGGGCAGAGGAGGGAGGGGGGGGGTCAGGATATGCTGATCTGTAGCAGGTGACACGCTTAAACAATTTTATTGCATAACCGTTGCACAAATCAACAAAGAAGAGTGCCCATCGGCAGTACTCCCTCTGTAAATAAATATAAGAGCGTTTAGATCACTACTTTAGTAACCTAAACGCTCTTATATTTCTTTACGGAGGGCACATAATGAAAAACAAACATACTGTTTCTAAGAAGAACTTGCTGATTGATGTAAGCACACTATCAACGTCAACCGACATGACTGATCACCGCGCACCCCCAACAAACAACAGCACCCACCTGCATTACAGGAAGGGAGAGGAGAAGCGATCAATTGAGACCAATGGATCAGGACGCGAGACCCCGCATAAGACAAAGGGACGAATTGTAGGAAAGGAAACATCTGGAGGGAGGGTGAAAGGCTGAAAGAACGGCGACCTCGTATGGAAGCTCTCCTAGGGACGCTGGTTCTAGAGGCGCCACCGCAAGGCCAGCTGGCAAGTCAAGGTTGGCTGATAAATAGAGAGGAGCGCTGAGCAGTACGTGCTTCTTATAGTGCGAAAAGCAAACACAACCAGATCAAGATGGGCAAGGAAACATGCAACTATGGCCCTGTTTGTTTGGGCTTTTGCTTCTGCTTTTGCAGCTTTTTCATTTTGGTCAATAAGCCATAAAAGCTCTTAAAAAGGTGCTTTTGGAGTTTTTATGGCTTTTGATGAATCAATATAACAATATTTTGCCCCAAAAGCCATAAAATCTCCAAAAACACCTATTTAGGAGCTTTTATGGCTTCTTGGCTAAAATGAAAAAGCTGCAAAAGCAAAAGTAAAAGACTAAACAAACAGGGCCTATTGCAATTGAGGTCGTGAAGCATTGCACCCAGGCCGCAGGATCACCTTATAGACTGACTGGAAACAACACCAATGCCAAAAAAGGAGATCAATGGCGATGTTGCGAGCAACAGACCGAGGTAGCATCAGTTCAAACATGAACACTTTCATGTTCCCACTCTTCCAAATCCCTCACATGATGGGCTAGGGTCACTGTAGATCGAAGCTTGCGCACATACATACGACAGTCATATTAATATAAAGGCATAAATTCCTGAAGTACCTTAGAAATTAAGAAGATGACATGTTTGTCTAATTACTACCTATACTAGTTATTACCAAGTCCTGAACTTGCCAGAGTTCAATTAGTAATCGACAGATAAAGAGGAGAAAGATAATTATTCAAGTAAGTTTATTATAATTTCAGTTTGAAGTACACATTATTAAAGAGGGGCTAAGAGCAACTTTGGTAGAGTGGCCATTCATCCCGATTGCTATAATAACTGCCAATATGATGATTTGGCCAAAAATGGCACTCTAACATAGTCGTTGCATATAAGTCTCTTGATCGCATAATTTATGGAGCTCGAACCAAACTGAGCTCATAGCCTCCATATTTGGAGGTTATGGAGGTCTAGTATGGAGTTCGCTCCAAACCTGACCGCCAGCTCGGGAGAAAAGTTTTATCTTCCTCCTCCTCACACCATGGCCGGTTTTTTAGCTTATGCGGATACCCACACACCACTGGTGAGCAACCAACTGACCATTAATGCTACGACCGCTCCCTCGGTTTCCCGTGGCAAATATGTCGCATGCCGCCACGCGATATCATCTCCTGGCTTGCCTGTGAACCGGCCAATGGGAGGTGTGTAAGCGCAGCTGCTTTTCTCACTGGGAAGCACACCTCTTGATGGTTGTGACGCTCGTCGCCTCCTCAACGACCCTCTTTAATGGCAACCACGGTGCCCTATAAAAGGCTAATTGATATTTTTTTAGAGCAGTTGAAATTGGGTCTTGACGAGCTCACGAAGGATGAGGCGAAAAGGATTCACTATGTGTCAAGCTTAACTTCTATACCTCACTTGAACACTCCGTAAACTAACTTTTTCAGAAATTTTAATTTCTGAAAAGAAGTTGTTTTTAGTGGAATAAGTCTTAACTTCTATAGCTCACTATGTGTACATCAATTTAAGCCATCAATTGCAGTAGCAAGGACACAAGAGCAAGAAGCAGTTCAGATCCTTGTGGTCGCTCTTGATTTGCAGATTGACCACTGCAAATAAATAGGACGAACGAACGAACGGGGCCCAACGACACCACTTTACTTTCTCAAGTCAGGCCCAGGCCCAGGCCCAACCAATCCTCTATATAACTAGGAACGACTGAACCCCACTGCTAGTGTGCTACCACTCCGCCCGTCTTCCTCTGGGCTCTGGCTAGGTCTTTGTGGCGGCGGCGAAATGAACGCGGCCGACCATGCCGCCGGAACGGCCCGCCGTCGCAGCCCGCGCCTCCATCCCCAGATTCAGGCGAGCGAGGAGGGAGCCGGACTGGATCTCCGGCGCAGCGCGCGCCTCCGTCCCCAGGTCCACGCGAGTGACGAGGGCGACGGAGCGGCCCGCCGCCGCAGCCCGCGCCTACATCCCCAGGTTCAGGCGCGTGAGGACGGAGCAGGAGTGGCTCGCCGGCCCGGCGCGCGCCTCGGTCCCCAGGTCCACGCTAGTGTGGAGGCATCCGGAGTGACCCGCCGAAGCCGTCGTCGTGGCCGCCGCGGCCGCTCGCCGGCGGCGCTGTCCTCGCCGCTTGAGGACGATGTTCTCCTGTGGGAGATCCTCCTCCGCCTCCCGCCGCAGCCCTCCTCCCTTCCACGCGCCTCCGCCGTCTGCAAGCAGTGGCGACGCGCCGTCACCGACCCCAGGTTTCACCGCCGGTTCTGTCAACACCACCGGAAGCCGCCCCTCCTTGGTTTCTTCGAGCCCAGCGCAGATGGTATCGTGTTCACATCCGTCCTGGATCCTCCCAACCGCATCCCTCCTCAGCGCTTCGACCTGCGACTCCACGGCATTGACAGTGGTCGTGGCACGGGGGTCGAGCTGCTAGGGTGCCGCCACGGTCGCCTCCTCATCATGCATTGGCAACGGGCAGAGCTTATTGTAATTGCTCCCTTCACCGGCAAGAAGCTCTGCCTGACCGTTCCGTCCAAGTTCAAGGGGGGCTGCTACCTTGATGGGGCGGTGCTCTGCGGCGCTGCTGACCATGGCCACGTGCATGGAAGCTGCCACTCAAGCCCATTCAAGGTGGTCTTGCTGTCGACGAGCACCTACGATAATGGTCCACAGCCCGCCTTTGCATGTGTTTTCTCCTCAGAGACTGGCATATGGAGCGATCACATCTCGACGCCGACTCCATATCAGCTTCATGGCACTGATAGTCACGGGTCACTTATTAGTAACTCACTTTACTGGATGTGCGGCGATTACATTTTTCAGTTTGATTTGGATGGTCAAAGCCTAGCTTTGATCAGAGCGCCTCCCGGAATAAATGATGTCCACCACAGGTATGACGAACGTGAGATCATCCAGGTGGTGCATGGCATTGTTGGTGTCGCCATACTGTCTCACTATTACCATAACATTCAAATATGGCAAAGGGAGGTCAATTGCCAGGGTGTTACCAAATGGGTGCTATGGAAGACCATTGATATGCATGACACTCATGGGATCCCTCATGGGAATGAAGGAGAGAGGCCAAAGTTGATATTCAGACTGAGATATGCTGAGGATACCGATGATATATTTATATATGTCGGCAGGAGTATCTATATGGTTCAACTTAAGTCGATGCAATCTATGAAATTTTGTGAAACCGGTTATATTATGTGCCAACATTCTTTAAAGAGTTTCTATATGCCAGGTGATTGTTCTTCATTAGTACTAATATCGTAGGAGTATCATAATCTTGTTATGTTTTTTTACATATATGCTTGAATACCTTTGCTAGACAAATGAGCTTATAGCCGTAATGTTTAGTATATGTTATCATTTAATATAGCCATACTTTGTGTTATCATTTAATATACTTGTCTTTCATCCTTGAAAGGTAACAAATCAAATATCAAATGAAATGAGTAATAATGTGAATTCAAATTTCAAATTGTTAACTACATCCAGCTTGTTTGAAACCTTAATTAGGTATATTCTTCTATCCAATACTTTTAATCTTGCTATTTTTATTAACTCCGTAAAAGGACTTTTGTTGAAACCATACCTTCCAGAATAATATTGTAGTTGTTTTTCTTATATTTTTCAATTCATTTATGTTGTAAGAGACTCACTGTTGTCTTCTCGTGGTTATGCTTCTAGGCGCAGCCATTGCTTCTGGACGTGATGGAGCTGAAATGTTGCATCAGACATAGGATGACTATTTGCTTTGGTGTGCTACTAAGCCGAAATGGTTCAACAAGTAAGGTCCTACGAATATAGTTTGTGAGATTTGAACTACTGTTTGATTTTTCTCTTTGAAAAATATCTTGCAGCCATCATGGGTAGCATTCACCGTCAAACTACTGACCATTTTACTATTGGGATTCAAACATGCTAATAACACAGAGAAACAACTAAAATTGCAGTGGCTGATGCAAAGTAAATAATGACTCCTTTTTGGATCATAATGTGATGCACATGATCCATGTGTTGTATTTCCAGGAGCGCTCCCATGGTTTAGCTTTTTCGTGATATATAAGTTGATAGCAATAAATTAGGAGCCATTTTGTTATTACAAACATCAGTCGTGTCATTCAACTCCGCCATCCAACAAATTCAAGTGGAAAAGACTAAAGGATTTATTTTGTCGTCATCGGTATTCATAGGAGATATACCTCATCTTTCTTCGAGAGGATATGGAAAAGCTCTTATTTATAATGCTGAATTGATCATGAGTTTGTACACAAGTGCTTCTGTTAGATATTATATTTATTTGTATTGACCGTGAGTTTGTTACTTGTAGGCAGGGCCGGTTCAATGTATTTTTGGGCCTGGGGCAATGTAAAATAATTGTTTTTCATATTAAACTTTTATACTTATTTAAACTAAGTGTATCATATTACAATTATAATTAATGTTTTTATTATTTAGCCACATAAAATGTTTTCAAATAATATTTATATTATTAATTGGTATGCATCTGTAATTTATATAATTGAAAATTTTAATTCTACAAAATTAAAAATTTATGATGTACCAAAACTTTTCTTTATTGTTAAGACAATCTTTCATATTTATTTTTCTAATATTGCATAAACGATATAGTGTATACTCATTTGCATACACATGCGTGTGTTCATATATCTTTTAATATTATATTGAATATTATGATAAAGATTTATAAATTATAGACATACTAAAAAAATATTTTTATAGCAATTTCTAGTGTATATTAGGCGGTCATATTCATGGAAACTTCTAGGGCACAGAAAATGTGGCTTGCATGATAGATTCAGTAATTCGAAGAACCAAAAATGTTATTGATTATACTTTTACGCATGATTCGATTACCTAACATGCTCGTCCAGATTCACTTGGTTTGGTTTGTTGCAAATGAGATGCCTAGATGTTTATCAAATTAA
>NW_025230456.1:0-3439 GCF_018294505.1 Triticum aestivum
TTGGCTTTGCCGCTCAAACCATTCCGCATCCCACGAAATACTTATCTATTCACCCACGATCTCACACGATCTCCACTTCTCAGTACGTGGGTGACACATGTTAAGCAAATGAGAAGGGTCAGGGGCACGTTCGTCCAAATTCTTCGGGCGAACAGTTTTTCACCATGGCTATAAATACCCCTCCCCTTCCTCACTTCTCCTTTACTCCGCTCGACCTCACTCCAGCTCAAACTTCTCAAACCCTAGCGCCGCCGCTACTTCATCGTCGCCGGTGAGGAAGAGCTTCACTGCCTCGACCTCATCGCCGTCGTACTCGCGCCGGCCGCGGATTTCTTCCGTCCGCCGCCGCCGTAGCTGTCTTCCTCAGCCAAGTTAGGGCATGGAAGATCTGCACTGACGAACTTCACATCTTCACTTCCCAGTTTGTCGTGTTCTTCGTCCAGGGTAATTAAAAGTAACTTTTACTTCCCTCTTTGATTCAAATGATTTCTACAAAATCCTCAAAGGTGTTTTCTTCAAATCTTCACACACTAAACACCTCGCATGTCATCTGTTCTTGATTCATTTCTCTAGGTTATATTTTTCTTCAAGATTCCTCAATTGTGTGGATTTCTGATCTGTACAACTCTGGAACCTAAGACAAAGACCACTTAGTGAAATTCTTCAAGACTCATCTGGTCAAATTCCTCAAACTTGTTCTTTTTTACAAAACCTTCTGAGAACGCATATGACCTCTCCAAATTCCTCGCAACTATACTCTGTTCACAGGTACTCATGTCCGCTGCTGAATCACTAGATTCTCATCAACTTAACTCATTTGCAGTGTTCCTCGAAGAAAAGTTGCATACTTCTTCAGAGAATTCCATTGTTCAAATTCCTCATCTGAAGAAAATTGCTGATGGAAAGAACCCACAAAAGGGAGGAAAGAGGCCTGAGGTTAATACTGCTTTTGAAATCCCTGATGACATATATGCGGATTACTGCACTCCTGATGAGGCCAAGTTTGGAAAAGAGGACAAAAATCAGCGCAAGGTGCACATACAGAGGATAGAAAGGAGATGGGCAAGAGAGTGGAGGGAGTACAGGTATGTTACTCCCAAGTACATGAAGAAATTCGCACTCAATCCTCCATGCCCAAGACCTCCATTGGCAACTGGCCAAGAAGCAGATCCCACTAGCCTCAAGCGCGGTGAGGATTATCCTGATGAATGGGCCAAGTGCCAGGCCAAGTTGGCTAGACAAGCCAGAGAAGCAGTGAGGAAATTCAACAAAGACTCTGCTGCTGCTGCTGCCACTGCTGAGGCCTCTGCTAGCAAGCCGAAGAAGGCCATGGCAAAGAAGCCTGCGCATAAGCCAAGTGCTTCACCTTCAATGCCCTCAAGGCCAAGTTCCTTAGCAATGCCCTCACGGCCAGATTCCTCAAAGCCCTCACGGACAACTCCTCAAACTGCTCCTACTCCTCCAAAGTCCTCAGCTCCTCCGCCAAAGTCTTCAGCTGCTCCGACCAAATCCTCTGCACCCGTGCATCTCGCCACGTGCCAAAGGACCACAGGCATATCTATTGCCTCAGGAGCCTCTGCAAGTTCCTCAGCTGCTCCAAGTTCCTCAGCTGGCCCCTCTCTGCTGAAGAAGAAGACCACTGCTGGACGAGGTCCTCGACCAAGTCCTCACAAGAAGCAGGTTGCCTTCCAAGTGCCCTCCGATGATGATGAGGCTGATGATGAAGAACTAGCCGAAATCATCAGAGACAGACAAGTCAAGGCCGCTAGAGCCAAAGGAAGCAATGTGCCACTGCTTTTGGATTCGAAGCTGATCCTAGACTTCATCGATCTCAGGCACAAGGATCCCAGCACACCTTTGCCTGAGATGAACCTCACACCAGGTCAAAGTCATGTTTTGACTGCCTTCATTGAAGAAGAGAAATGGAAATTTGAGAAGGCAAGGCAGCTAAAGAAAGCTCAGTACAGGAAGGAGCACTTCCTAAAGAAAAACGTTGTCTCTATGACAACTGAAGAACTAGTGCAGATCCAGGCTGAAATCAAAGGCCTCAACGATGACTTCAATGCTTACTATGCTGATTGGCAAGGAGCCAAGGTCAGGTTTGTAAAACTGACTGAGAAATTCACTTCAAAGGTTGCAGCTCCATCGCAATCAGAAAATCCTCAGGCTGAAGCATCTGCTCAACTGACTGAAGAAAATGCCAGCACCGCTGATGACAATTAGGCTGCTGAAGAAACTCAAAGCACTTGGGCTGATGACTGCATTCCAGCCACTGAAGAAATTGCCAGGGCATCCACTAGTGGTGCGCCTGAAGAAAATGAAGAAGTCAGGGCAACTGCATCAGTGGTGCATGAAGAAACTCAACCGAATTCCTCTGCTCCTCCTGCGCCTACTCCAACTCCGATCCTTCCATCTGCATCAGATGTGAAGAAGACCAAGGCTGCAGAGCGTGCAACTGTGAATAAAAGGAAGGCATCAACTTCATCAGATTCTTCAGCACCGAAGAAGATGAAGAAATTGACAAACTCATTTGCAAATCCAATTGATGATGTTCCTATTTCCAGCATGCCATCAAAGGAAATCCTCCCTTTCGATGAAGAATATGTTATCCCCGGCAGATCTGATGAAGACATTCCCTTTGCTGCTTCCTCAGAGCAGATGGATGAAGAAATTGAAGCAGACACAATCCCTTGAACGACAATTGTCTCCTTGCCTATGCCTCAGTTCACTGCTGAAGAGGCCGACGTTGAGGAATTGGATGAACAAAACTCTAACGTGGACATTGGGAGTACTGCTCCATTGATGAATGATGATTTTTTGGGATAGTCAGCATCCCAACTCCCCTCTGTTCATGCCATTGCAACAAATCCCTCAGTCCCCAGCAAAAACTGTTTCAATGGGCTCTGAAGAAAATCAACCCACTGCATCTGTTCATGAAGAAATTCCAGCCACTAGTGCTGAAGACACTGCTGCTGCTGAATCTTTGAAGACACAGACTGCCACTGAAGAGGAACCAGAAATTCCTCAGCCTGAAGAACCTGAGATTGCGATTCCTAAGGTTGTGATGCAATTGACTAACACTCCTCAACCCAAGCCAAAGGATCCATTCTCAAGGAAGCAAAAATTCAAAACTGATGATTTCTTCGGCGAGCATGTATTCTTCACTGACTACAACCCCTATGACTCTGCTCGCATTAGGAAGAGGCGTTTCTAGACTTCAAGCCAGGCCAATTTCTATTCCTCAGTGTTGTTCAACAAAGACAAAGTCTTCGATCATGAGCACATTCCTCATGTGGACATGGAATCTCTGCCGTGCTTCGTGCCAGTCCTTAGTGTTCTTCACGACGCTGGACTGTTAAATTTCTGCACTAACATCTGTGATTGGAATGAAGAACTCATTCTTCAATTCTATGCAACGCTGCACATCACCGGAGACTCT
>NW_025230456.1:6105-7632 GCF_018294505.1 Triticum aestivum
ACTACATCAACCGCGTTGTGCTAACGCTTCCGCTTTCGGTCTACGAGGGTACGTGGACAACACTCTCCCCTCTCGTTGCTATGCATCACCATGATCTTGCGTGTGCGTAGGATTTTTTTTGAAATTACTACGTTCCCCAACACCAATGCACCCAAGCAAAATCCTCAAGGCACAACACCCAGGGTGATGACTGATCGTGAGCTTCTCCTCAGTCTTCACCAGAAGGTTGATCGCAATCACAAATGGGTTAAGCATCAGTTTGGTTCAATTCTTCACAACATGACTGCTACCCACAATGCAGTGAAGAAAAAGCATTACTACCTCCATGAAACCTTCAACCGTACCTGGGCTGTTCTGTCTCACGTTTATAGCGCAGAAGATCTGAAGAAAATGGGTCTTAAGGAAGATTTTGACTGGTCTGCTCCTCCACCGAAGAAATACAAGAAGGTCAAGGTTCCTTCCTTGGTGGCCAGCTCCTATTCTTCATCGCGCGACACCGACGAGCATGAAGACTTGGACGAGACTGCGACATGCCCTACATCAACAATCGACCCCAACAACGCTGGCGCTCCTTCATCAACTTGATATTCTTCTGGGGCGTTCGATCCTTTTGGTCATTCGATGACAAAGGGGGAGAAATTTGAGTTAGTCTTCAAGCGGGTCTATCCTATATGGGCGTTTTTGCTAAGTTACAACTCTCGTTCTTCTGATGACTTTGCTGGATCGAGTTCTAAACTTAAACTCTATGGTGGCCTGATACTTTTGCTGTGGTTTTTCTGCATGCTTATTCCTCTTTAATGTTTATGCACGCATGCTGAATTACATGAGTCACCATATTTCATCATGCATTTCAAATTCTTCATATTATATGTCAAATGCGTGTATGAATTACAAGATATAGGGGGAGATCTCCATGATTTTACTCTTCAAGTGTGCATTGCTTCAAAAGAAAATTCCTCACTATCACATATTCAGGGGGAGTTCTTCTATATCTTGCAATAAAATTCCTCAATATCAGCATTTACACTTCATATGTTTATCCCCGTTGAAAACTTAACCTATATTGTCATCGATCACCAAAAAGGGGGAGATTGTAAGTGCATCTAGTGCCCCTTAGTGATTTTGGTGTATTGAAGACTTACAGGTTAAGGGACTAATGTGTTTATGAGTGTACACAGGTCTATAAGTCTATGAGGAGTTTGATATTTACAGAGAAAGTCGACCCTAAAAATGAAGTTCTTCAACTGAAGTCTTTGGATTTCTGAAGACTTTTTGAAGACTTTGAAACTGAAGAAATTGGTGTGACCTTGAAGACTTGGTATTCATCCGAGGAACATGAAGCGTGAAGAATTTTGTTTTCGTAGTTTCATTCTTTCTTGAGTCATAGGAAACACCGTACTGTTAAAGGGGGTCGAGGAAATACTAAGGAAAAATTTCCATGTGATGCTCACTCAAAATCCTACACCTACCAATCCCTTCGAGTGAAGCCATTGGAAATCTCATACAGTTCAGTCATATCTTCAGTGA
>NW_025230456.1:8329-14345 GCF_018294505.1 Triticum aestivum
GATTTTGGTTTACCCGCCTCGAGTTTTAGTTATGTCGACCACAGGAATAAAGACTGTGTCATGCCCCATCTTTGACGGTCATGAGTATCCCAAGTGGAAGGCCATGATGAAGAAGCTCCTCATGGCGATGAACAGCGAGCTGTGGACCGTCACTGAGATTGGTCTGACCAATCTATGCAAGATGGCAGAAGCTGATGACATTCGCAAGTACACTCTTCTCAACCTCACGACGAAGGACGTCATCTGCTCCGGTCTGTCTCAAAATCAGTTCAGGAACATCATGCATCTCAATCATGTGAAGCTTATCTGGGACCGTCTCTCTGAGGTCTATGAAGGTCATCGAACCCGTCATGATCCTTGGTTTGAGGACTTCAAGGAATCTCTCAAAGCGATAACTTTCGAACCAGAATCATCATCTTCTACACCATGCCTTATGGCAAAAGATGCAAAGGCAACTGAATGCTATCTATCTGAATCCAGTGATGATGAATCTGGTGATGAATTTGGACCCAGCTATGTCAAACTTGCTACTAAACAACAAGGAGCTTTGAAAAAGTTCAATACATGCTAAATAAGAGCGATGATATGTTGGGTGAAGAAATGGATCAGTCGAAAGCTTTGGCTGAGAGTCTTCAGAGACTTCACACTAGGTTTGACACCCTTCATGGTCATCATAACACTCTCTTGTGTGATCATGAGAAGCTTTCTTATGAATTTCTTCAAAAAAGCAAGATCTTGAAAAGCTAAGAGTGAGTTATGAAGATCTTCAGAAGGAGCGCGATTCAGTACTTGCTCAACAAATCGGCGCTTCTCAGGAAGAATTTGTTCCTCCATGCTTGAAATGCATTGAACATGAATCTGCTAATTCTTCACCTGAATGTTCAAATGCATCTAATGCTACAAATTCCATACCTCTGCTATCACTAATTCCTCATCTGAGGACATTGCTAGTATCACTGATGATGCAGGGCTGAAGGAATTGTACATGACAGGCATGTACAAAAGCCTCAAAGGGCATCGGACTCTTTGTGATGTGCTTAAAAAGCAGGTCCTCAACAGGAACCCTAGGAAAGAGGGTATTGCCTTTGAGAGGAAACTCAATGCTGATGGTACATATTGGAAGCCTGAGTAGTACCCCAAAACCTCATGGGTTGTTGCAAAGGGACCTCCAGTTGATCCATCTAATTTATTTGGCTTTACATGTGAATCTCCTCCTTCTTCTGATGAGTCATTTGACTCCAACTATAAACTGTTCAAAAATCAGAATGGTGAAGTATTTGCTAGGTATGTTGGCACTAACTGCAGGAACGGTTCCCCTATGAAGAAAATCTGGGTTCCCAAAAGGTGCCTTGAAAGTTTTCAGGTGAATGTCCTCATGACACCACCTGTGAAGAATAGGAACCCCATACAAAATTCTTCATATGGACCAAATCCTTCATAGGGATCCAAGTCCTCATACGGACCAAATTCCTCATGTGGATCAAATTCCTCAAAAGGATCAAAGTCCTCATATGAATATCATCGTGCTAACAACTCTGTTTCGCAGGGAAGAGCTAAGGGCTATGAATATGAGCATTATTCTTCAAACCATTATGTTCATAAGTCCTCGAAGAATTTCTCTGCTTATTCATATGTTTATCCTAACTCCTCTTATGTGAAACGAAATGGACTGGCATCTATGCCACCTTTCTCGTATGGAGCTCGCAGAGTGATAAACTCTTTGCCACCCCTTCAGATGTGGGTGGTGAAGAAAAAGAACTAATCTCTTCTGCGGGGTCAGGTCTCCAGACGTGCTCAAACATATGAAGAATTTGCTGGAGACCTGAAAAGTGCCTGATAGGACGCAGGCTAATCATGAAGAAATGAACTCTCATTTCTCATGTCCTCATACTGCTTTATCTGTTCTATTACTTGATGAAATGGATCTGATGAATTGATGTCATATTCTTCACTGATGAAGTATATGAGTTCGTAAGTTGCACTAATTCATCTACAGGATGATCAACCCAAAGCCAATGAGTGGGTCCTCAATAGTGGATGTACAAATCACATGACTGGTGACAAGAATCTATTGATGGATGCTCCCTTATCTCCACCACATCTGAAGCATATCATCTTCGCTGACAAAGGCAAAAGTCCGGTATTGGGTCTAGGTAAGGTTGCGATCTCAAAGGATCGACACATGGACAAAGTCATCCTTGTCGAGTCCTTAGGATACAACCACATGTCTGTCTCAATGCTTTGTGATCTTGATATGGTTGTTGTCTTTGGCAAGTATCGTTGTGTTGTGATCATGGAAGCTGACAATTCCAAAGTCGTCGAAGGCTTTAGGAGAGGATACTTGTATATTGTTGATTTCTCTACAGGACCATAACCAGCCGTGTGCCTACTTGCAAAAGCTTCAGAAGGCTGGCTATGGCATCGACAAGTTGGTCATGCAGGCATGAGGAATTTGCACACGCTTGCAAATAAGAAGCATGTCATTGGCATTGAGAATGTCAAATTCCTCAAGGATGCAGCAAGTGCAGCAAGTGCCCCCGTATTATGCGAAACAAATAATTTCTCCCCCTGACAGGTTTGACCCACCAGCTACATCTTCGCACGCAAAGAAGTGCTTCCTTTATTACGCGGAAATAAAAAGTTTCCTCTCCGTGACAGCTGGGGCCCACCAGCTTTATTATGATCCTTTTCATGAAAATATAGATTGTATCGAAGATCCTAAATTGTTTTCTTTTTATTCTTACTCGAAAAAGAATAAACAAAAAAACTAGAAAACATCTTAGCACGCAAGGAAGTGCCACCTTATTATGCGAAAAAATTGATTCCCCCTGCTAGCTTGGACCCACTAGATTTGTAGGCTGACTTGTGGGCCTACTAAGTTAACGCATACGCAGGGCTTTGTAAACTTCGTCAATAAACGATTCTAGCTGCACTGACCGTTCGATGTTAATCCAATGGCCAAGTTGCGTCTTCAACCTCTGGTCTTGTCGCTCCAGCTGCCCAAACCTGCGCCCGCCGTACCGCCTGCTCCAGCCTCCCGTGGCCGGCTGTGCTGCGGGCAGGCCTCACCGCCCGACCATACTACTACTGGCCAGTCCTTCCCTCTACTCACCCACACCCCCTGTTATTCTCCGGAGACGGCAGCCTCAAACCGCAGTCGAAGCAGTCAACCCTCATACTCCCCTTCGTGTGGGCATCCACTGTTGCGTATTCCCCGGCTCCGGGTCGTTCCCTTCCTAGGTCGCGCTGTCGTCCACCACCTTGGTGCTCTCGGGCGGTATGGCGTCGTCAACGCGGTCAACGAACGACAGCCATCAGAAGAGGATTGCAAGTGGAGAGGCTGGCAGCTGGGTCCATGACCGCACGCAAGGAAGTGCCTCCTTATTACGCGCAAAATAATGATTCCTTCACCTGACACCTCGGACCTACCGGAAGGGCCTCTGTATTTCGCATAAAAAATGTTTCCCCCTTGAAAGCTGGGATGTAAGTGCATCTAGTGCCCCTTAGTGATTTTGGTGTATTGAAGACTTACAGGTTAAGGGACTAATGTGTTTATGAGTGTACACGGGCCTATAAGTCTATGAGGAGTTTGATATTTACAAAGAAAGTCGACCCCTAAAAATAAAGTTCTTCAACTGAAGACTTTGGATTTCTGAAGACTTTCTGAAGACTTTGAAAGTGAAGAAATTGATGTGACCTTGAAGACTTGGTATTCATCCGAGGAACATGAAGCGTGAAGACTTTTGTTTTCGTAGTTTCATTTTTTCTTTCTTGAGTCATAGGAAACACTGTACTGTTAAAGGGGGTCGAGGAAATACTAAGGAAAAATTTCCATGTGATGCTCAACTCAAAATCCTACACCTACCAATCCCTTTGAGTGAAGCCATTGGAAATCTCATACAGTTCAGTCATATCTTCAGTGACAGAGACGAAGTTCTTCTGGTCTCTGAGGAATTTGTTCTGACTGAGGAGTTAGGAATTCGCCAGTGCGGATTGCCTACACAGTGAAGAACATGATAGCCCTGAGGAATTTGAGCCTCAAATTTCCAACCGTTGTTGTGCCTTGTGCCAGCTGTCCCAAAATATCTACCCACCTAACGGTCATATCATTGAAGGGCATTTATGTCTTATCATGTCGGGCTGCTCCCTAGGCTATAAATAGCCACCCCTTACAACCACTAGCTGGTTGGCCGCTCCGAGAGAAACTGACACTTGTCATTTGAGAGCATCCCATCCTCCGAGGACTTTGAGCGAAAATCATCGAGTGAGGAAAACCCAAACCCAAACACCTACAAACCCAAAGTAATTGAGCATCATTGAAGAGATTGATCCTGCGTGGATACGACGCTTGTTACCTTTGAAGACTGTGCTTCTTCCAGACGATTAGGCATCATGGTCTAGAGCATCCAAGAGGAATTGTGGATCTCCGAGTGATCGAGTTTGTGAAGGTTCGGAAGTCACCTGAAGACTTACCACGAGTGATTGGGCGAGGTCTGTGTGACCTTAGCTCAAGGAGAATACGGCGAGGACTGTGTGTTCGGGACTATGTGTCCTCAGGTTTAAATACCTAGCCGCTCCAACCAGATGTACAACTGAGACAGCAGTTGGAACTGGTCTACCAAATCATTGTCTTCACCAAGCTTACTGGTTCTATTTCCTCAACTCTTTCATTTCCTCATAACTGTGTTGTGCATTTATTCATATCTGTGTTTGAAGACTTTGACTGAAGACTTTCTCAATTTCCTCAGTTCAATTTCTTCAGTCTGTTTGTCTTCATCCTGTGTTATCCTGTGATTACGCTTTCTGTACTCTGTGTTTGTCTTCATTTCATCATGATGACCATGGTTGTGTTCTGCTATGTTTACTTTTGAAGACTTATTCCGATGCAAGTAGTTCTTCGCTAAGGAATTTCCTCACCTGCAAATTCCTCAGTGAAAAATTCATAAAAATCGCCTATTCACCCCCCTCTAGTTGATATAACACACTTTCAATTGGTATCAGAGCAAGGTACTCCCTTGTTCCGTGTGATTTCTGTTTAACCGCCTGGAGTTTTAGTTATGTCGACCACAGGAATGAAGACTGTGTCATGCCCCATCTTTGACGGTCACGAGTATCCCAAGTGGAAGGCCATGATGAAGAAGCGCCTCATGGCGATGAACAACGAGCTATGGACCGTCACTGAGATTGGTCTGACCGATCTGTGCAAGATGGAAGAAGTTGATGACATTCGCAAGTACACTCTTCTCAACCTCACGGCGAAGGACATCATCTGCTCCTGTCTGTCTCAAAATCAGTTCAGGAACATCATGCATCTCGATCATGCGAAGCTTATCTGGGACCGTCTCGCTGAGGTCTATGAAGGTCATCGAACCTGTCATGATCCTTGGTTTGAGGACTTCAAGGAATCTCTCAAAGAGATGACTTTCGAACTAGAATCATCATCTTCTACACCATGCCTTATGTCAAAAGGTGCAAAGGTAACTGAATGATATCTATCTGAATCTAGTGATGATGAATCTGGTGATGAATTTGGACCCAGCTATGTCAAACTTGCTTCCCTTCCCACTAAACAACAAAGAGCTTTGCAAAAAGTTCAATACATGCTAAATAAGAGCGATGATATGTTGGGTGAAGAAATGGATCAGTCGAAAGCTTTGGCTGAGAGTCTTCAGACTAGGTTTGACACCCTTCAAGGTCATCATAACACTCTTATCTGATCATGAGAAGCTTTCTTATGAATTTCTTCAAAAAATCAAGATCTTGAAAAGCTAAGAGTGAGTTGTGAAGGTCTTCAGAAGGAGTGCGATTCATTACTTGCTCAACAAATCAGCACTTCTCAGGAAGAATTTGTTCCTCCATACTTGAAATGCATTGAACATGAATCTGCTAATTCTTCACCTGAATGTTCAAATGCATCTAATGCTACAAATTCTTCAACTGCCTCTGCTATCACTAATTCCTCATCTGAGGACATTGCTAGTATCACTGGTGATGCAGGGCTGAAGGAATTGTACAT
>NW_025230457.1:0-7040 GCF_018294505.1 Triticum aestivum
CCCTGGCCCGTTTCTATCTTTCCCCTTCCCCCCTCCAGCTGCACCCCCTCCATTCTTCTTCACTCTTGCTCGTCGCCGCCGCTCTCATTGCAGCTGTGCAGCTCGGACGCGCACTCGACCACCTGATCAGCGCACCCCGCGCGCTGGATTTGGAGCGGATCCGGTCGGTCTTGAGCTCGCCCAGCTGTGGGAGGCCACGCCACGCTATGGACTGGCCGGACACCGGGCCGGAAGGCCACGACAAGGCCGCAAGGCCGCATGCAGGTAGTAGCTCCTCCTCTAGCCATTCGGATCTACACCGTCAGTGGTCCACCGGCAGATACACGAATGACGGTCGACCGGGCTCGGTGCTAGCCCAAAAACTCATCGGCGCATCGTTGCCACTCATTAAGTGCGATGACTGCCCAAAAAAGGTCGTGCGCCGCGTGTCTACAATGCCGGAACATCCCGAATGAGTGTTCATCAAGTGCTTAAACGACGGGGTATGTGCTATTTTAGCTTCGGTTGTGCTCTCGGATTTGACTAGTTGTGCTAACTTAACATTTTATTGTGTAGAATGGATGTAAGTTTTGATATTGAGAAGAAGAGTACATCGATATATTAATAGAGTGCAATTTAGTAGATGTTCGTGCAATTTTTAACTAGCATAGAGGCTAGAGATGAGACTAGTGCACTTGTTGGTAGAATAAAGACTAGACATGAGTGTAGATGCGAGGAAGCAACGTCTACTTTACACTCGAAGAAAAAAAGCACACAAGATTGAGGCTCCGCAGATCAACAATGAGTGCATCGAGAAGACACTAATCCAACTTACATGAGCAGTTTTGGAAGTTGGATATCTTCTAAAATGTATTCTAGTGGTTATTGTTTTATTTGATCTTGCTTTTCTAGTCAAAATTTGGTGATGTATTCCCATGTATCAAAAATCAATGGTGAAAAAAAGTTATGGGCTTGCAAAAAAAATGTACACGGACATGATGCAGCCGGGATGCGTTCGCGCGTTGGGCGCACGGCCACAGAATCTCAGAAACTGTCCAGACATAACCCCATTGACCTACCCAAACGGATAGAATTCGAACAAAACGGACGTCCGTTTTGGGTCATGCATTAGAGTTGGCCTGAAGGCTATGGTTTGTATGCACGCGAAGGTGACTAGACTGACTCGGACATGATGGCAGGCGCACCTATGTGCCGCCCGATGTGATTCCTTGCACAGGGTAGTCGGAGCCGCCGCTGAACCGGCCCAGTAACCATATGGCCGCGTCATGCTGATATTTGTGATCTAATTCATATTTGTGTTTTTTCTTTATTTATTTACTATTGTTGTTTATATTTTGAAAAATAATAAATATGTATACTAAAGAAACACTTTACATAAAATTTTGAAAACATGTTAATCATTTATTTAGAAAATGTTAAACGTGTATAGAAAAATGTTAATCAGGTGTACGAAAAATCTTTGTGATACTTAAAAAATGTCATACATTTAAAACAAATGTACGTGACATTTAGAAAATGTTTGTCAAATGTTAAAAAAATGTTTGTGTATTACAAAAAATTGCTTCACACATTCATAAAATGTATGTGACAATTAAAAAAAATGTTCATGAGTGTCAAAATGTGATTGTAGCAATTTCAGAAAAAAGTGTATACAGTATAAAACAATGCTTGCGTCCTATAAAAAATGTATCCTACCATTAAAAAATGGTACGTGACATTTTAACGAAAATTTCCCACGATTAAATTTTTTTGTGACCTTTATAAAAATTCTTTATACACATGTAAAAATATGTTTATTTCTAATTAAATAAATGCAGGTGACATTTTAAGGAAATATTCATGTGTTTCCAAAATAATGTTCATAGAGATTTTAAAAATGTTATACATATAAAAAATGTTTGTGCTGTTTTAGAAAATGTTTATTGCCAATAAATTTATGTACAACGTGTATCCCAAGAATGTCACTATGTATTTAAAATGTGTTTGACATATGTATTTTAAGAAGAAAAATATACATTATGTATTTGAAATGTCCAAAGTGTATCAAAAAATGTTCCACTACATCCGCAAAAAAATGTTCCACTTGTGTGCTAAAAGATGAATATTGTGCACTCACAAAAAATAGACATGTGTCAAAAAAGGAAACTGATTAAAACTAACAAAGAAACAAAAAAAAAGTAAATAAAATCAAGGAATACGAAGGAAACCAACAAATAAACAAAAATAACCAAAAGTATAATGAAGAAAGGAAAAACACGAAGGGAATCAATGAAAACAAAAGATATCACAGTATAACGGAGGAAAATTGGAAAACCAAGGACAAAACTAATGAAAACACAGAGGAAAAATCAAAGAAAATGAAAAAAAAGGGGCGAGCGAGCGAACTATAGCGACGTAAGAACGGCCGTGAGGGAATGTGTTGATGGTGTTAGAATACAACTTGTAATAAGATTAGGCCTCCTAATCGGTTTGTAATAGGCTAGGTCAGGTGCGGCTTGGCTCTTATATATACCTCTTATACTGGCATAATATTGTATCAACAATTATTCAATAGTTATTCAATACAATTCTACATGGTCTCAGACTTACGGTCCTAGGGTATGATATCAATTTAGGTCTTCGATCGATGATTTCCGCCTCCGTTCCAACCGGGACGATTGCATCTGGCGCCGCCGCCGCCGGACCGATAGTCGCTGAATCCATCTCCTCTGCCCCGCTGCATGCAACGCCATGCACTCCCCAGCATGGCCACGGGCCGCACACTCCTGCCTCATTAGCACATGGATACAGGCTGCATGTTGCTGCATCGTTCCAGACGGCTGGCTTTACCCCGCCGCCCGCGCATGGCTACGGGCCACACGTCTACGGCACCATGCAACATGGCGCGTTGCCCGCAGGTCAGGGTGGACACGGTCCGGGCCGGTCCGGTCCCTGACCGAGCCTCCCTTTGGACCGGCCGAAACTGGCCCGGACCGGACCGGACCGAGCTTACATGCGGTCCTATTTTCCAGGACCGGACCGGCTACACCTCAGCTCGGTGCGGACCGAGGGGACCGACTGGACCGAGTACATTTTCTGCGTGGGAGTGTGCCGGGAGCCTTTTTAGAACTCTTTTGACAGCAAATTGGAACATATAGATTATTAGATTGTAGAAGAGGTTCAAATGGACGAAAATTAAGCAAGTTTGCAAGAAAAATAGCACAGGAAATTGTCCAACTGAAGAAAGTTCAGAGGAAGTGAACAAATACAGACTGAAGAAAGTTCAGAGGGAGTGAACAATTACCAACTGAAGAAAGTTCAGAGAGAAGGAACAATTACAAACTGGCGGCGACGACATGCAGGACTGCAGGTGCACGTGCAGCAGCTCAGCTCCGTCCCCCGCGTCCTCCAGCTTCGTGCTCGACTGCGGCTAACCGGCGAGGAGGTGGTCGAAGACGGGCTGGTGGAGATGGCAACGGACGACGACGGCGAGCAGGTGCAGCCGTGCAGACACAACGCTCCCTCCTTGGCTCCTCTACTCCACCTTTCACCGCGTGCAGGTGCAGCCCAGGAAGTGGTGGTCGACGATGGCAACAGCGGCCGGCGGAGGCGGCGCTCCCTCTACAGCCAAGAGGAAAGGGGATCGGGGAATTTGGGGTGCGATGGCCTTTGCCCTAGCGTCATATCGACTTGCTGTCCTGCACTGGACTGCTGGGCTGTGCGCATGGGCCAAATGTCACGGTCCGACCGAGCCAGCTCGGTCAAAAACAGGACTGGACCGACTTGTTTTTGGGCCTGTTTCTGCAGACCGGACCGGCCAGTTTTGTTAGCGGGCCAGGACCGAACGGTCCGGTCCTTAGCGGGCCGCGAGCCGGGCCGAAAGCTCGCTCGCCACGTCCAGCCTGACCCGCAGGAGCCACAGCCGGGCACTACTCTGCGTCATCTACGGGGCACTATGCGGCCGCGCCTGTGACTTCGTCCAGTACATCATCCGCGGCTCTCTGCAACACACCTGCGGCCACACGTCTACGGCACCATGCAACACGGCGCGTTGCCCGCAGGAGCCGCAGCCGGGCACTACGTACTCTGCGTCGTCTACGGGGCACTATGCGGCCGCGCCTGTGACTTCGTCTAGTACATCGTCCGCGGCTCTCTGCAACACACCTGCGACGCCATACAGTACACCGGCGATCTACGACGACTACCAGCCGGCTCCTCCGATGGCACCGTACTACGATGCTCCTGCTTTGCCCCCGGCTTCGTCAACTGCTCCACCACCACCGTCCGGATGGCGCCCATCTCCTGATCCATGGACAGGGCTAGTCCAGGCGTGGCCTATGCCCTGGTCCGCCCCTACGCCATATGGTGCCCTGCCTGCCTATATCGGCTGGCAGCCCGGTGCTCGCCCTCACACCGGTGTCTCCATCCTCGCGCCCTGACAGCCGATGGCCACATACCACGCTGCTCCCTCCTCTGCGCCACCGATCTACCACACCAGTCCTTATGCATCCTATGGCGCTTCATCGCCCCCCCTACATACAGCAGTACAATGATGGTGTCTCTCTCTTTACGCCGATGCCGGTCCTACTGCCGACGTCACCACACCCGCAAGCTCCCATGACCACACCGGCCTCTACTTCGACTCCGAGTTGGGAACAAGCTGCTTTTCTACAAGCCATGAACAACTTTGCTGCACAAGGGAACTCATGTACGGATTGGATTTTTGATTCTGGTGCTTCTCGTCATATGTCTCCATCGAGTAATTTGCTTTCTTCTTGCACATATTCATCTTTTCCCTCTATTACTCTCGGTGATGGATCTTCTATTCCTATTTACTGTGTCGGTCAGGCTCAAATCCAATCCCCAACTAAGCCTTTGCTTCTTCGTGATGTTCTTGTAGCTCCTGCCCTTACTAAAAATCTGATTTCCGTTCGCCAAATCACCACTGATAATCTTGTTTCTGTTGAGTTTGACCCGTTTGGTTTGTCTATCACTAGTAGAAAAACACCTAATAGTCCCGGTTCGTGAGGGCCTTTAGTCCCGGTTCATGAACCGGGACTAATGGGCCGTTACTAATACCTCCACCCATTAGTCCCGGTTCAAACTAGAACTGGGACTAATGTGCCTCCACGTGGCTCTGTGCGCCGAGCCCAGTCAGGGGGCCTTTAGTCCCGGTTGGTGGCTGTTTTTTTTGGAAATTGGCTGCTTTAGGGGTTTTGGGGGTTATTTTTAGGTTGTTATATTAGCTAGCTAATAGAGAGAAGTGTCCTCTCTTATATCTTCGTCCTTGGTTTACCAACGCTGCTGCTATATATGTTCATTTTACCCGCTGATATAATAACTCATGCATGCTCGCATACATCAGCATATATAATAACAAGTACTCGTCCTACTAATCATGCATCAACATACAACTTCTACTCGTTATTAATAATAAGTCATACGATCATCATCCTCATAGTCATCGAACCCAACCCTACATAATTGTTCTTAACACATGATCATCAGTATCAGGTAGGACCTGAACACCCTTAAGGTAAAATAGCATAAAACAATATAGACCCTGACTCTCCATTATGAAGAATGGCGATCATCCTGTCTCCAATTTTTGCCCTTCGCTGAATGTTGCTTCCAAGAAGCTCCTTACGACTGTCCATACATTTTTTCCATTCTTTGATTCTCATGTCTCCACTTATTTTAGAAACCCGGTATGGACAGTTGAGATTCGTAGGACGACCTGGTTGTATGTTCAAAACATGAAGGCTACCGTGTTTATACATCAGATGAGGCACAAAATCATTCGGGATTATCTGTTGAAAAACATAGTAATAACTTCATAGTTAGCAATGATATGATGTACTAGTTTTAGAAGTGTGCAAAAAGATGCACGGATGTTGTAATAGTACAAAAATCTTACCAGGGTATCTCCATGGTAGTTACCGTAGTTCAACACGTGCACTAGTGGCACGTATTGACCATAATGTTGAGGAGTTCGATTGTAGACATTGTAATTCTCAAGATCAGTACAAAATGCGACCAGATGATTTTTCTCCTGATAAGTTAGTTCGGAGCCTTCGGTGTAGTAGGTTCTGTCTACCATCTTCCGCACATTCTTTGAAGAATGAAAATAAGCTGTCAATGGAGAATAAGTTGTCAACTATTTTGAAATAAACAATATAAATTACTTAATAACTATGTTAAGCTCACATGGGGAAAGAATTGGAGGTGTATCCACAAGGACGAAAATCGTAGGTCTCTCTTGCTCGATAGTAGGATCACCAAGATCCATGGTAACAAGCATACCCTCATCAAAACCATACATCTTGCAAAGTGCTTCCCAATTTTTGCAACCAAAATGGGTTACACTCTAAGCATTGTACAACTTTACTTGAAAATCCACACCATGATGGGTACTTAGGATAATTTTTTTGGTTTCAAAACTTTCATGGTCTTCAAAACCCATCCTCTCCAAGACATAGCGTCTTGCAAAGCATGGGATAAGCTAGTCGAATTGGAAATGATGAAAAATATTGTCATGATTAAAATAGTTGAAGTCATGAGTAATTATGAAAAAAACTATTATCGTCGGTTGCGTACCGTATGAACATCGAAGGTCTCCTCGAGCTTAATGCTGAAGCGACGATCTTCGTCCAGCACAATGAACCTGTCGCAGATACCTCGGTCGTCGTGGCACCAGTCGCACTCCCCCGGGCGGTTTTCGTCGTCCGATGAGTACGACATTTCCGGCCTACGTTCATAATTCAAATATTAAACTAGATCATTATTATTAATCACGGGTTGACTATCGATGATTGATGTACGTAGCTCCTCCTTTCATTCCCGAATGCATTATTATATCAAATTGTCTAGCACACGGGAATGAAGGAGAACTTATCCAATATGAGCATTCAATAAGCAAAACCAAATCATAAAATAAGCAAAACCAAATCATAAAATAAAGTATAGTATTCAAATTAGCATGCATTCAATAATTATAAGCAAAAGTACATCATCTCTTGGTGTCCGTACATCGTCGAATATTATCACTAATACAACTAGAA
>NW_025230457.1:12477-14339 GCF_018294505.1 Triticum aestivum
CCCCCCCTTGGGCCCATGCGCCTAGGGTTGGGGGGGAACCCTAAGGGGGGCGCACCCCCTTTGCTTGGGGGGCAAGTCCCCCCTCCCTGGCCGTCGCCCCCCTCTAGATCCCATCTAGAGGGGCCGGCCCCCCTTGCCCCTTCCCCTATAAATAGAGGGGTGAGGGGAGGGCTGCAACACACAACCAAGGCGCAGCCCCTCCCCTCCCCAACACCTCTCCTCCTCCGTCACGAGCTTGGCGAAGCCCTGCCGGAGTACTGCTTCTCCACCAACACCACGCCGTCGTGCTGCCGTTGGAGCTGTCTTCCTCAACCTCTCCTTCCTCCTTGCTGGATCAAGACGGAGGAGACGTCGTCCATTCCGTACGTGTGTTGAACGCGGAGGTGTTGTCCGTTCGGCACTTGGTCATCGGTGATCTGAATCACGTCGAGTACGACTCCATCATCACCCTTCCGTTGAACGCTTCCGCACGCGATCTACAAGTAGTATGTAGATGCAAACTCACTCCCTTGACTCGTTGCTTAGATGAACTCATAGATGGATCTTGGTGAAACCGTAGGAAAATTTTTAATTTTCTACAACGTTCCCCAACAGTGGCATCATGAGCTAGGTCTATGCGTAGTTCTCTATTGCACGAGTAGAACACAATTTTGTTGTGGGCGTAGATATTGTCAACTTGCTTGCCGCTACTAGTCTTTTCTTGCTTCAGCGGTATTGTGGGATGAAGCGGCCGGACCGACCTTACACGTACTCTTACGTGAGACAGGTTCCACCGACTGACATGCACTAGTTGCATAAGGTGGCTAGCGGGTGTCTGTCTCTCCTACTTTAGTTGGAGCGGATTCGATGAAAAGGGTCCTTATGAAGGGTAAATAGAAGTTGACAAGATCACGTTGTGGTTATTCATAGGTAAGAAAACGTTCTTGCTAGAACCCAATTGCAGCCACGTAAAAGATGCAACAACAATTAGAGGACGTCTAACTTGTTTTTGCAGCAATTGTCATGTGATGTGATATGGCCAGAAGTTGTGATGAATGATGACTGATATATTGTGATGTATGAGATCATGTTCTTGTAATAGGAATCACGACTTGCATGTCGATGAGTATGACAACCGGCAGGAGCCATAGGAGTTGTCTTTATTTTTTGTATGACCTGCGTGTCATTGAAGAACGCCATGTAAATTACTTTACTTTATTGCTAAACGCGTTAGCCATAGATGTAGAAGTAGTCATTGGCGTGACAACTTCATGAAGACACAATGATTGAGATCATGATGATGGAGATCATGGTGTCATGCCGGTGACGAAGATGATCATGGAGCCCCGAAGATGGAGATCGAAGGAGCTATATGATATTGGCCATATCATGTCACTATTATATAATTGCATGTGATGTTTATTATGTTTATGCATCTTGTTTACTTAGAACGACAGTAGTAAATAAGATGATCCCTTATAATAATTTCAAGAAAGTGTTCCCCCTAACTGTGCACCGTTGCTAAAGTTCGTCGTTTCGAAGCACCACGTGATGATCGGGTGTGATAGATCCTTACGTTCACATACAACGGGTGTAAGACAGATTTACACATGCAGAACACTTAGGGTTAACTTGACGAGCCTAGCATGTACAGACATGGCCTCGGAACACAAGAGACCGAAAGGTCGAACATGAGTCGTATGGAAGATACGATCAACATGGAGATGTTCACCGACGATGACTAGTCCGTCTCACGTGATGATCGGACACGGCCTAGTCGACTCGGATCGTGTAACACTTAGATGACTAGAGGGATGTCTAATCTGAGTAGGAGTTCATTAAAATAATTTCATTAGATGAACTTAATTATCATGAACTTAGTC
>NW_025230458.1:0-8279 GCF_018294505.1 Triticum aestivum
CTACCGTGACGACGTCCGCCTCGACTCGCGTTACGCTAAGACAGGGTGGGAATGGTGTCACGTGCTCGTCTCGGCGTCCGTCGTCGCTACCGCGACGACGTCCGCCTCGACTCGCTGTCACACCCTGCATTTTGTAACATTTCATTTTCAATATTAAAGCATGAAAATTTGGACCAACAAAAACTTTTTGCATTATTTGGCTTTTATTTGGAGTTGGTTTCCTCTCTGTGTTTCTTTCAAGTGCTTCTTGAAGTCAACTACTCTACCCTCTAAATTCCATCTCCTTACCCCAAGCTCCTGACCAATGACCATGCCATGTGAATAGTGCTATATAGAATTTTCTTACAAAAATAATTTGGCCAGAAAGTATTTTCTAAAATTAGTTTTCCAAAAAACCCTGAATTGAGGTTTGCACTGCAAGTACTTGATTAAGGGCAGTAAAAATCTTTCCAAAAATATATTTGACTCCTATTAGATATAGGATACCCAGAAACCACAAAAATATAATTTTAAAAGTTACCGTTCTATTTTATTTAAAGGATTTTTCTTAAGGCCAGAAATGGTCTTTAATAGGAAAAAATTACTTTACTGTTTCAAAAATATTTGACAAAATTTAGGGAAACTCATAGGACATATATTGTCCATATATAAGAGTTTCAACACCTGGTCATGTTCAAAATATTGGTCAAATCCCTCTAAAACCCTTTCTGGATATTTCAAGCTTTTGAAATATTTACAAAGGAAATATTCTCCAAAAATTCCAGGAAATTTCATCATGTCACATATGACATATTAGATGATCTTGCCAAGTCTCATGACTTGGAGAACAAGATAACACCATCAAAACCCCTCAAAACTATCTCTGTCCATTCTGAAGTTTGATCAACTTTACATTGCCAAGTATGTCCAAATATGCTCAAACTTGGTGGACATGCTTCATTGGTCTAATGATGCATCTGGACCAAATGGCACAGGTTGGGGGAATAGTAAGTCTTGGTCAAAGTGCCTCAAAACCCTCTCTGACCAGAATCAAGTTTGAACTACTTTGCACTACCAACTTTTTCTCCAGGACCCCAACTTTGGTGAGCCTGATCATGTGACCAAATAAGGCTACCACACCAAGTGGCACATCAAGGAGAAATGATTTACTCCACTGGATCTACACAAATCCATTTCTGCCCATTTCTAGGGTTTGCAAAAGTTGCATTGGCAACTTTGTCCAAATAAGCTCAAAATGGGTGGAAGGCTCTAAATATATGTGACATTTCACCCCATGGAGTATCTTGGCCAGTGGAAGTCATTAGCTTACCCAAAACTCCATCAAACACCTTCTGGAAAAATACTAAAAAGCCTCTTTTTGCCACTTTCACTAATCTCCTTGAGTTCATCTTTTTACCACAACCCCTCCTCACTCCCCTCAGTCACTTAGACACTTTTCTACCCGAGGAAGCAATGTGGAGGAAGGAGGGAATCACGTTTGTCCTCTCTGGACAACAGCTTCCCTTCTCTCTCCCAGCCTCTCTCTCTCCCCTCTGCACCCCAGAGCATCCCAGGCTCTTTCCAGGTTTTGCCCCCTTCCACTGTAGCCTCCAGACAGAAAAGGACGCGCGCGCGACGCGGAAAACCCGCGGATGCCGGCCAAAGTCGCGCTCTGGAGCGCCTGCCAGAGCGCCGACCGTTGACACCGCGCCTCCCGACCGCCTCGTGCCTTCCCATCGCGCCAGTTGATGTGTCTCGACGTCTGCGACACGCCGCCGTGCCGTCCCCATTGTCTCTCCCTCTCTCTCCCCTCCTGCAGCGCGTGCCCGACGCCGCCCGGCTCGGCCAATGGCCGGCCTCACACGCGCGGGCGCCAGAACCCTCCCCCGCTCTCTCTCCTCCTCCCTGGCGCCCTACTCCATCCCCATGAACACCGTGGACAGCTCCAACTCCTCTCCCACGGCCTCCAGAGCCGATCCCGCGGGCGCCCGTAGGCCACGCCTACGGTGAACCACGGCCAGCCCATATAAGGCGCCCCCGAGCCTCTCTCTTCCTCCCTGTCGCCCCTCCACACACCCAATCGGCCTCCCGCACCACTCCTCCCTCTCCAGAACCACCCGAGCTCGAGATCGAGCTCGAGCTCCGCCGCCTCGGCTCGTCGGCGTCCGCACGGTGCAGGCCTTCTCCGCACCAGCTCTCTCTCGATCTGAAACCGCGAGGCACCACTGATTCTTTCCCCCCTATTTTCCCCTTGTTTTGCAGCCGGAATCGGCCGGAGCCACCGACGCCCGAAGCGCCTCCGCCGCGGGACCTCGTCGCCGGCGAAGCAGGCCACTCCGGCGACCGTCTCCACCACCACCAGAACCGCGACTCGCCCCTGAGTCCGACGGTAGTCTCCGCATCCCTTCCCGTGCCCTGTACCGCCGCCGGCGAGCTCGCCGTCGCCTCTGGCCGGAGGTAGACGACGGCCGCCGTGGGGCCGGCCCGTCAGCCACACGCCCTGACGGGTGGGATCCACCCGTCAGGTTTAAAACGTGCGCGCGCGCGCGCACCGATCCGCCGTCGGCCGAAGGCGTATTCAGCCTTTACGCCTTCGACGTGGCGGCCGCGTGGGCTGGGTTTCCCCCCTGGGCCTGCTGCTGCTGTGGCCTCTCTGGCCCAGTGGCACAGCGCCGTTTTTCTTTTTCCTTTTCTGTATTATTTCCAAATATTCCACAGGGCAGAATATTAATCCAAATGCATTGATTCCAATTTCTAAATTCCTAGAATATTGCAACCTATTTAATGGTGCAACTTTCACTCAAATCCAACCACCTTTTCTTCTCTGTAAATATTTAAATGTGGTTTTTAGCATTTAAATAGGCCTTTGAAAATCCATAACTCCTATTTTGCTGCTCCAAAACCAAAACCAAAAGTTGCCCCCTTCCTAGCCTTCCTCCTAGTATTTTACAAAAATAAGTTGACATTTTTGTGAGCACTTTGACTTTTCTGTTTTTATTATTGCCTTATTTTCCCGTTGTTTTCTTGCGACGTTAGATCCCGTATTTGACGAGGTAGCTGAGGAAGAAGGAGGAGCAGGGCCTGAAGACTTTGAAGATCAAGCCAACCAAGGCAAGCAGCCCTTTGACCATGACTATGATACCCCTTTATATGCATGTCATTTTTAGCTCTTTATTATCGATGCATCGGAATCATGATGAGATGGTGAACCACGTGGGTTGGTTACCACGATTACTTCCTCGTTGATACTTGCAGTGTGCATGGCCCTACCTTCTTATGAGGGTTATGCCGATGGGAGTAGATAGGATGCAAATGTAGATGCTACGCAAATGGGGTGGGTTTGTGCATGGTGAAGGAGGCAATGTGATTTCAAAAGTCTTTTCGAAAACCCCGTCGGGTGCCACCTATGCCCGAGGGAGATGATGAGATGGGTGACCACTTGATGACGAAGTGGTGTGCCAAGGAAGGTGTGTGTTGTTTTCAAAACGGATTGGTCGGAGTTGCGACCGTTATTCCAACTTTACATGCGCGACCACTCTACCCTTATATGGGAAAGGGCATTATTGAGTACCTAGACCGATACTAGCTTGGAGCCCGCATTACTAGTGACGGGGGAGAGTTGGTGCTCTCTCTTGGGACGGGGTCGTGCCAGGTAGGGCGGCCATGACTGTTTTCACAGGGCACCGGACACACCGTTGGTACCCCGTGCTTGTGGTATGTGATGGAAATGGGAGCGAGGCTCCACAACTTTATGATGTGAAATGTTCGGCACGGGGGTTACTACCAATCGAGTGGACTCCATGTTAGTGTCGTCTAGGGAAAGGTAGTGATCGGGTGCTTACCCCGGGTACTTGAGGTACCGCGGGTCGTGGATGACACGGAAGTTCCCCGGATCTAGTGGGTAAAGTGTGCAACCTCTGCAGAGTGTAAAACTATTCGAATAGCCGTGTCCACGGTCAAGGACAGTTGGGTAACCGCTCTTGGGCTACGTCCACTTGTTTTCAAACCCGGTGTGTGTGAGATGATGGTGTTGTCTTGGATCGAGTCAGAGGACTTGACACGATTGAGATGGGTTGGTGCCCTCTCTGTTTATGATAAATGGGTTGGTGCCCCTTTCTATTTATGTTGATATCTGTGACCAGATCTTATGGTTACTTGAATTCTCTTGATGCATGCTTTATAGGATGTTGAACATGTCCTGCACTCAAAACTAGCTTTATGCAAAACTTTACCTATGTCATGCATTACTGTACCTTGAACCAAATCATGGGTTGCTTGCGAGTACATTCAAAGTACTCATTGGCTTGCCACTGGTTATTTAATTGACCAGGCATGGGAGAACCGGAGTTCGAAGAAGAGTTCTTTGGAGACGATCATGCGAACTAGGACGTTCCCAGTCAGAATGCCTGTAGGGTTAAGGCAGATGGCATGGGTTCTACTTATCGACGACGATTTCCGCTGCTATGTTTCATTTGATGTTCAGCCCTTAAGGCTTTATCGATGTAAGACTTGACCATGTTGGTCACTATTTGTGTAAGACGGTATGAATGGATGTAAGACTCTTGTTATTCAGCTTCTGTGTGTTCAGTGAGCATTGATCTCTGGGATCACTGTACACGTGCATTCGGTGATCACGACTTGCGAGTCGGGGTCCCCACAGAGCTGGTATCAGAGCCATCCTGACTGTAGGAAGCCTTAGTTAGCATGGACGTTAGTTAGCGCGAGACTATCCACCAGGTTACCCATATACCTATGTTTATGTTAGTATCCCAAACATAGGTCACATTCCTTTATTGACCCTTCCCTTCCACTTTTTGTAGATGGCCGCCGTACCCGAGGACTTCCTGACCACTGGGTTTCCTGTGCTTCTTGAGGATAGCCTCAGGAAGTGCCAGTTCACTCGAGTCCCCACCTTCTCCTACCACGAGCACTGGGTCGACAGCACCAAGAAGGAGTATCACATGGAGGTAGTCGTGAGGGCGAATGACGCCCCGACGAGCTGGTTCTTTGAGGGACCCCAGATGGCGACACTGCTTCTCGCCGTGGAGACTGCTGCCCTCAAGGCGCTGACTCGCCTCCGGGATCTCCTGCCAGAGATGGCGAGAGAGCCAGCCACTCGTTACCTGCCTTATCGTAAGGAAGGTGATGGCGAGAGCAGCGCACCAGCACCACCCTTGGACGAGGGACTTTCTCTCCGCTTCCAGACCTACTTCAGCTTGTGTGCTGATAGTCTGGCACAACACCTGGCCTCGGAGTCGACGGAGCTTCGGAAGGAACTCCGCGAGACCAAGGAGCTCCTACGCATAGTTCAGATGAAGGCAGACAGGATCAAGAAGGATGGAGCGCCCCCTGGACAGCCCGCAGTAGCGTATCGAGGCGGACGACCCCCACAGGTCGCACATGCCGAGGGACCACCTCAGCCACGCCGTATGACGGCAAAGGAGTACCGCAACCTCTTCAAGACGCCACCAGCAAAGCAGCGCCGTGTTCAGCTCCTTCACTCCCCCGCTTCCTCAAGCGATGAGGAGACCAAGACAGATGAAGATGAGGAGGAAGACCCAGAGGAGCCAGAATACCCGACCGAGCATTCCACCACTTAGACTCCGTTCAGGACTAGGATAGGCTAGCTCGTAGCCTATGGTAGGATAGGTCGTGTACCCCCTTTTGCGAAGTCGAGTCCTTGTAATGGTTCTTGTGAAACCATGTTATGTTGCGTTTGCGTTCAGCTTGCTTTCATGAAGTCGTACTTTCCCTTCGGGAACTTGTAAACGACTACATTCCTCATTTGGTTTTAATGTATGAGTTTGGCCCTTCTGGCCTTTGTTTAACTTGATTGTGTCACACCACCCCCTTACTAGGCATTCCATCTATACTGCTTTCCCTCATTGTTGTTCCCAATCATGAGACCTTGACCGCTCCAACAGGATGCCTGTTGTAACACGTACTGGTACCTCTACCCAGCCGCAAGAAGCCGGAGGTTCTGCTGAGGCCGGAGCCAGCCAGGACCAAGCCCAAGGACAGACTCCACCACCACCTCCTCCAAGCATGGATATGGCTCAGCTTCTCCAAGCCTTTCGAGAGGAGCGCCAAGCCAACACTGCAGCCCTCCAGATGATTGCTCAGGCTGTCAACCGCCAGCCGGCGGGGCACGGCCATGGACGTTCCACACTGGTGGAATTCAAGAAGCATGCACCACCCACTTTCATCGAGACTGCTGAACCCCTGGATGCAGACGACTGGGTCCGCACCATTGAGGATCTGCTGGCACTAGTCGGATGCACTGAGGACCGTGATAAAGTGGCGTATGCTGCCCACTGTCTCGGGGGGACTGCCAGAGCTTGGTGGGATGGATTCAAGGCTATGCATGTTGAGCAAGACATCACTTGGGACACCTTCAAGACGGAATTCCGCAAGGCCCACATCCCTTCTGGAATCATGGCCATCAAGAAGCGTGAGTTCCGAGCCCTGAAGCAAGGTAGTAGCACTGTCAAGGAGTACATGCAGAAGTTCAGTGTTCTCTCAAGGTATGCCCCTGAGGATGTCAGCACTGATGCTGCCAAAAGGGAGCGCTTCATGGAAGGCCTTAACCAGACTCTGCAGTACTCGCTTGTTGTGTGTGACTGCCCAACCTTTCCTGATCTGGTGAACAAGGCACTCATTCTTGAGGACAAGCGACGTGCCTTGGATGACACTCGTAAGCGCAAGATGATCAGCAAGGGTAGCTCCAGCAACCAGAAGCCTCGCCCGTGGCAGCCAGCCCCGGTCAAGCCAACCTATCAGCAGCCAAGAGCTCCTGCACCTCGCACCAACTATCCACCTCAGCAGTATGGCAACCCCAGGCCAGCTTACAACAACCCCAATAACAATGCTGGCAAGGGCGTCGTCCCCAATCAAGTCACTTGTTTCGGATGTGGACAGCCAGGGCATTACTCCAAGAATTGCCCCAACAAGAAACCTGACGCCCCGCGCCCCAATGCGCAGAACCCGGGACAAGGCCGTGGAATGCCACCAAGGAACCAAGCTCCCCGCAACTTGCCCAACAATGGCAGGGGTCGTGTGAATCATGTCACCGCGGAAGAAGCCCAGGAAGACCCGGACGTCGTGCTGGGTACGTTCCTTGTCAATTCAGCACCCGCAACTATTTTGTTTGATTCTGGAGCCACGCATTCTTTTGTCACAGAAAGTTTTGCATTAAAAAGTGGCATGACCCCTACACCCCTGAATAACCCTATGGTGGTACAAACCCCCGGAGCAGAGATGAGAGCCAAGATAGGATGTAAAGGAGTCGGGATTACCATTAACGGGGTAGACTTCCTAGCAGACCTTATCATCCTAAAATCACAAGGCTTGGATGTGATCTTGGGAATGGATTGGCTCAGCAAGCACCAAGGCTTGATTGATTGCGCCAACCGGACGGTCACTATGACCAATGACCGAGGAGTCAAAGTCAAATTTGCCTCCAACCCCTCTTCTGCTCAAGCCAACCAAGCCAACTGTCTGACTGAAGTTGGATTGGAACAAGTGCCGGTAGTATGCGAGTATCCCGATGTTTTTCCTGATGAGCTACCAGGAATGCGTCCTGACCGAGACATTGAGTTCATCATCGAGCTCATACCCGGAGCAGGACCCATCTATAAGAAGCCTTATAGGATGGGATCGGAGGAGTTAGCAGAATTGAAGAAGCAGTTGGAAGAGCAGTTGAGGAAGGGATTTATCCGCCCTAGTGCCTCCCCTTGGGGATCACCTGTTCTGTTTGTGGCAAAAAAGGACGGTACCATCCGCTTATGCATTGACTACCGCTCCCTCAACGAGGTTACAATCAAGAACAAGTACCCACTTCCCAAGATTGAAGATCTGTTTGATCAACTCAATGGGGCCAAGGTGTTCTCCAAGATCGACCTCAGATCTGGGTACTACCAACTGAAGATCAGACCCCAAGATATTCCGAAGACGGCATTCGTAACCAGATATGGCCTGTATGAATGCACGGTCATGTCCTTTGGGTTGACCAATGCCCCAGCTTACTTCATGTATCTCATGAATAAGGTCTTCATGGAATATTTGGACAAGTTCGTCGTCGTCTTCATTGATGACATTCTTGTCTTCTCGAAGTCGGAAGGAGAGCACGAGCAACACTTGAGGATGGTCCTAGACAAGCTTCGAGAGCACCAACTGTATGCCAAGTTCAGCAAGTGTGAATTCTGGCTGCGTGAAGTTGGATTTCTGGGACATGTTCTAACAGAAGAGGGATTGTCAGTCGACCCTGCCAAGATAGAAGCCGTGACTGAATGGCAATCCCC
>NW_025230458.1:10093-14333 GCF_018294505.1 Triticum aestivum
GGATTCTCAGAAGATGAGGAAGGAATTGTGTGGTTTGGGAATCGCATCTGCGTGCCCAACAAGGTTGAGCTCAAGAACCTGATCTTGCAAGAAGCTCATGACAGCCCATATTCCATCCACCCTGGGGGCACCAAGATGTATCAAGACCTGAAGGAAAGATTTTGGTGGCACGGGATGAAAAGGGAGATTGCCACCTATGTTGCAAAATGCGACGTATGCCAGAGAGTCAAAGCTGAGCATCAGCGACCCGCTGGATTGTTGCAACCCCTTAAGGTGCCTGAATGGAAGTGGGACAGAGTCGGGATGGACTTCATCACCGGTTTACCCAGGTCAAGCAAGGGACATGACTCAATATGGGTCATCGTTGACCATTTGACCAAGGTGGCCCACTTCATTCCTGTCAAGACGACCTACAAGGGGAACCAGTTAGCCAGTCTCTACATCAACCGAATCGTGAGCCTTCATGGTGTTCCCAAGGAGATTGTGTCAGATCGAGGAACCCAGTTCACCTCAAGGTTTTGGAAGAAATTCCAGGAGGCTATGGGGACCAAGTTGTCCTTCAGCACTGCTTTCCACCCACAGACCGGAGGTCAGACCGAGCGAGTGAATCAAATACTCGAAGACATGCTCCGAGCATGTGTCTTAGCTTATGGAGCTAAGTGGGAAGATTGCCTCCCTTTCGCCGAGTTCTCTTACAACAACAGTTATCAGGCCAGCCTTCAGATGGCACCATTTGAAGTGTTATACGGGCGGAAGTGCCGTACACCTCTCAACTGGTCGGAGACCGGAGAAGGACTTGTCTTTGGGCCTGATATCCTTCGTGAAGCAGAAGAGCAAGTCCAGCTTGTCAGAGAGCGTCTGAAGTCTGCCAAGTCAAGGCAGAAGAGCTATGCGGACTCACGTCGCAGAGACATAAACTTCCGAGTTGGAGACCATGTCTATCTCCGGGTAACCCCTCTCAAAGGAGCCCAGCGCTTTCATGTCAAGGGAAAGCTCGCTCCGAGATACATTGGGCCCTTCAAGATCACTGAGCGACGAGGGGAGGTGGCTTACCAGTTGGAACTTCCACCTGAACTTTCTGATGTGCACAACGTGTTCCACGTGTCACAACTCCGGAAGTGTCTCCAAGTTCCAGACAAGCCCGACCTCTACAAGGACGTCAATCATCAAGCCATTGATCTTCAACCTGATTTGACTTATCGTGAGCGGCCCATCTGCATTCTGGATGAGGCTGAACGACGCACTCGAAGCCGCACCATCAAGTACTTCAAAGTCCAATGGAGCAATCACACCGAAGCAGAAGCAACTTGGGAGCGTGAAGACTACCTTAGATCCGAATTTCCGTATCTCTTTTAAGCCTAGTTTACGAATCTCGGGGACGAGATTCTTGTAAGGGGGGTAGGTCTGTCACACCCTGCATTTTGTAACATTTCATTTTCAATATTAAAGCATGAAAATTTGGACCAACAAAAACTTTTTGCATTATTTGGCTTTTATTTGGAGTTGGTTTCCTCTCTGTGTTTCTTTCAAGTGCTTCTTGAAGTCAACTACTCTACCCTCTAAATTCCATCTCCTTACCCCAAGCTCCTGACCAATGACCATGCCATGTGAATAGTGCTATATAGAATTTTCTTACAAAAATAATTTGGCCAGAAAGTATTTTCTAAAATTAGTTTTCCAAAAACCCCTGAATTGAGGTTTGCACTGCAAGTACTTGATTAAGGGCAGTAAAAATCTTTCCAAAAATACATTTGACTCCTATTAGATATAGGATACCCAGAAACCACAAAAATATAATTTTAAAAGTTACTGTTCTATTTTATTTAAAGGATTTTTCTTAAGGCCAGAAATGGTCTTTAATAGGAAAAAATTACTTTACTGTTTCAAAAATATTTGACAAAATTTAGGGAAACTCATAGGACATATATTGTCCATATATAAGAGTTTCAACACCTGGTCATGTTCAAAATATTGGTCAAATCCCTCTAAAACCCTTTCTGGATATTTCAAGCTTTTGAAATATTTACAAAGGAAATATTCTCCAAAAATTCCAGGAAATTTCATCATGTCACATATGACATATTAGATGATCTTGCCAAGTCTCATGACTTGGAGAACAAGATAACACCATCAAAACCCCTCAAAACTATCTCTGTCCATTCTGAAGTTTGATCAACTTTACATTGCCAAGTATGTCCAAATATGCTCAAACTTGGTGGACATGCTTCATTGGTCTAATGATGCATCTGGACCAAATGGCACAGGTTGGGGGAATAGTAAGTCTTGGTCAAAGTGCCTCAAAACCCTCTCTGACCAGAATCAAGTTTGAACTACTTTGCACTACCAACTTTTTCTCCAGGACCCCAACTTTGGTGAGCCTGATCATGTGACCAAATAAGGCTACCACACCAAGTGGCACATCAAGGAGAAATGATTTACTCCACTGGATCTACACAAATCCATTTCTGCCCATTTCTAGGGTTTGCAAAAGTTGCATTGGCAACTTTGTCCAAATAAGCTCAAAATGGGTGGAAGGCTCTAAATATATGTGACATTTCACCCCATGGAGTATCTTGGCCAGTGGAAGTCATTAGCTTACCCAAAACTCCATCAAACACCTTCTGGAAAAATACTAAAAAGCCTCTTTTTGCCACTTTCACTAATCTCCTTGAGTTCATCTTTTTACCACAACCCCTCCTCACTCCCCTCAGTCACTTAGACACTTTTCTACCCGAGGAAGCAATGTGGAGGAAGGAGGGAATCACGTTTGTCCTCTCTGGACAACAGCTTCCCTTCTCTCTCCCAGCCTCTCTCTCTCCCCTCTGCACCCCAGAGCATCCCAGGCTCTTTCCAGGTTTTGCCCCCTTCCACTGTAGCCTCCAGACAGAAAAGGACGCGCGCGCGACGCGGAAAACCCGCGGATGCCGGCCAAAGTCGCGCTCTGGAGCGCCTGCCAGAGCGCCGACCGTTGACACCGCGCCTCCCGACCGCCTCGTGCCTTCCCATCGCGCCAGTTGATGTGTCTCGACGTCTGCGACACGCCGCCGTGCCGTCCCCATTGTCTCTCCCTCTCTCTCCCCTCCTGCAGCGCGTGCCCGACGCCGCCCGGCTCGGCCAATGGCCGGCCTCACACGCGCGGGCGCCAGAACCCTCCCCCGCTCTCTCTCCTCCTCCCTGGCGGCCTACTCCATCCCCACGAACACCGTGGACAGCTCCAACTCCTCTCCCACGGCCTCCAGAGCCGATCCCGCGGGCGCCCGTAGGCCACGCCTACGGTGAACCGCGGCCAGCCCATATAAGGCGCCCCCGAGCCTCTCTCTTCCTCCCTGTCGCCCCTCCACACACCCAATCGGCCTCCCGCACCACTCCTCCCTCTCCAGAACCACCCGAGCTCGAGATCGAGCTCGAGCTCCGCCGCCTCGGCTCGTCGGCGTCCGCACGGTGCAGGCCTTCTCCGCACCAGCTCTCTCTCGATCTGAAACCGCGAGGCGCCACTGATTCTTTCCCCCCTATTTTCCCATTGTTTTGCAGCCGGAATCGGCCGGAGCCACCGACGCCCGAAGCGCCTCCGCAGCGGGACCTTGTCGCCGGTGAAGCAGGCCACTCCGGCGACCGTCTCCACCACCACCAGAACCGCGACTCGCCCCTGAGTCCGACGGTAGTCTCCGCATCCCTTCCCGTGCCCTGTACCGCCGCCGGCGAGCTCGCCGTCGCCTCTGGCCGGAGGTAGACGACGGCCACCGTGGGGCCGGCCCGTCAGCCACACGCCCTGACGGGTGGGATCCACCCGTCAGGTTTAAAACGTGCGCGCGCGCGCGCACCGATCCGCCGTCGGCCGAAGGCGTATTCAGCCTTTACGCCTTCGACGTGGCGGCCGCGTGGGCTGGTTCTTCCCTGGGCCTGCTGCTGCTGTGGCCTCTCTGGCCCAGTGGCACAGCGCCGTTTTTCTTTTTTCCTTTTCTGTCTTATTTCCAAAAATTCCACAGGACAGAATATTAATCCAAATGCATTGATTCCAATTTCTAAATTCCTAGAATATTGCCACCTATTTAATGGTGCAACTTTCATTCAAATCCAACCACCTTTTCTTCTCTGTAAATATTTAAATGTGGTTGTTAGCATTTAAATAAGCCTTTGAAAATCCATAACTCCTATTTTGCTGCTCCAGAACCAAAACCAAAAGTTGTCCCCTTCCTAGCCTTCCTCCTAGTATTTTACAAAAATAAGTTGACATTTTTGT
>NW_025230459.1:0-1189 GCF_018294505.1 Triticum aestivum
CTTTTCAGAGTTCATTTTGTAGTGATTTTCAATTTCACGGTCATTTAGCTCTCTTAAGAAATCGGTAAATGACTGAAAATATCAAATGATGTTAGAAAGTGTTGAAAATTTATGACGTCGCTTTGAATGGTGCATAGGAACGGAAAAAAGTCTGGAGTTCAAATAAGTTAAAAAAATGAAGTGCCCGTGTAACAAATGAGTTGTCATCCGAAACCCTGATACTCCGAAAGAGATTGCCCAGTTTGTACATGAAGTGCGTCCAGTTTCTGTCATAACCCTCTCTACTCTTTTTCGCATGCCATGTGGGTGAAATGATGATACCATGCCAAGTTTCAACTTTTTCAGAGTTCATTTTGTAGTGATTTTCAATTTCACGGTCATTTAGCTCTCCAAACAAATAGGTAAATGACTGAAAAATATCAAATGATGTCAGAACGTGTTGAAAATTGATGACCTCGCTTTGGAGGGTGCATACAGAACACAAAAAAGTCTGGACTTCAAATAAGTTTAAAAAAATGAAGTTCCCGTGTAACCGATGAGTTCTTGTCCGAAACCCTGATACTCCGAAAGAGATTTTCCAGTTTTGTACACGAAGTGCGTCCAGTTTTTTCTGTAACCCTCTCTATTATTTTGCACATGCTATGTGGGAGAATGATGATACCATGCCAAGTTTCAACATTTTCAGAGTTCATTTTGTAGTGATTTTCAATTTCACGGTCATTTAGCTCTCTAAACAAATAGGTAAATGACTGAAAAATAGCAAATGATGTTAGAAAGTGTTGAAAATTGATGACATCTCTTTGAATGGTGCATAGGAACGCAAAAAAATGTCTGGAGTTCAAATAAGTTTAAAAAATAGAAGTGCCCGTGTAACAGATGAGTTCTCGTCCGAAACCCTGATACTCCGAAAGAGATTGTCCAGTGTGTACAAGAAGTGTGTCTAGTTTTTGCCGTAACCATCTACTCTTTTGCACATGCCATGTGGGTGAAATGATGATACCATGCCAAGTTTCAACCTTTTTAGAGTTCATTTTGTAGTGATTTTCAATTTCACGGTCATTTAGCTCTCTTCAGAAATTGGTAAATGACTGAAAATAGCAAATGATGTTAGAAAGTGTTGAAAATTTATGACGTCGCTTTGAACGGTGCATAGGAATGCAAAAAAGTCTGGAGTTCAAATAAGTTAAAA
>NW_025230459.1:3297-4633 GCF_018294505.1 Triticum aestivum
TTTTGTAGTGATTTTCAATTTCACGGTCATTTAGCACTCTTAAGAAATCGGTAAATGACTGAAAATAGCAAATGATGTTAGAAAGTGTTGAAAATTTATGACGTCGCTTTGAATGGTGCATAGGAAGGGAAAAAAGTCAGGAGTTCAAATAAGTTACAAAAATGAAGTGCCCGTGTAACAAATGAGTTGTCATCCGAAACCCTGATACTCCAAAAGAGATTGCCCAGTTTGTACATGAAGTTCGTCCAGTTTCTGCCATAACCCTCTCTACTCTTTTTCGCATGGCATGTGGGTGAAATGATGATACCATGCCAAGTTTCAACCTTTTCAGAGTTCATTTTGTAGTGATTTTCAATTTCACGGTCATTTAGCTCTCCAAACAAATAGGTAAATGACTGAAAAATATCAAATGATGTCAGAACGTGTTGAAAATTGATGACCTCGCTTTGAAGGGTGCATACAGAACATAAAAAAGTTTGGATTTCAAATAAGTTTAAAAAAATGAAGTTCCCGTGTAACCGATGAGTTCTTGTCCGAAACCCTGATACTCCGAAAGAGATTTTCCAGTTTGTACACGAAGTGCGTCCAGTTTTTTCCGTAACCCTCTCTATTATTTTGCACATGCTATGTGGGAGAATGATGATACCATGCCAAGTTTCAACATTTTCAGAGTTCATTTTGTAGTGATTTTCAATTTCACGGTCATTTAGCTCTCTAAAAAAATAGGTAAATGACTGAAAAATAGCAAATGATGTTAGAAAGTGTTGAAAATTGATGACATCTCTTTGAATGGTGCATAGGAATGCAAAAAATGTCTGGAGTTCAAATAAGTTTAAAAAATAGAAGTGCCCGTGTAACAGATGAGTTCTCGTCCGAAACCCTGATACTCCGAAAGAGATTGTCCAGTGTGTACAAGAAGTGTGTCTAGTTTTTGCCGTAACCATCTACTCTTTTGCACATGCCATGTGGGTGAAATGATGATACCATGCCAAGTTTCAACCTTTTCAGAGTTCATTTTGTAGTGATTTTCAATTTCACGGTCATTTAGCTCTCTTCAGAAATTGGTAAATGACAGAAAATAGCAAATGATGTTAGAAAGTGTTGAAAATTTAGGACGTCGCTTTGAATGGTGCATAGGAATGCAAAAAAGTCTGGAGTTCAAATAAGTTAAAAAAATGAAGTGCCCGTGTAACAAATGAGTTGTCGTCCGAAACCCTGATACTCCGAAATAGATTTCCCAGTTTGTACATGAAGTGCGTCCAGTTTCTGCCATAACCCTCTCTACTCTTTTTCGCATGCCATGTGGGTGAAATGATGATACCATGCCAAGTTTCAA
>NW_025230459.1:9060-9563 GCF_018294505.1 Triticum aestivum
CATTTTGTAGTGATATTCAATTTCACGGTCATTTAGCTCTCTTAAGAAATCGGTAAATGACTGAAAATGGCAAATGATGTTAGAAAGTGTTGAAAATTTATGACGTCGCTTTGAATGGTGCATAGGAACGGAAAAAAGTCTTGAGTTCAAATAAGTTAAAAAAATGAAGTGCCCGTGTAACAGATGAGTTGTCGTCCGAAACCCTGATACTCCGAAAGAGATTGCCCAGTTTGTACATGAAGTGCGTCCAGTTTCTGCCATAACCCTCTCTACTCTTTTTCGCATGCCATGTGGGTGAAATGATGATACCATGCCAAGTTTCAACCTTTTCAGAGTTCATTTTGTAGTGATTTTCAATTTCACGGTCATTTAGCTCTCCAAACAAATAGGTAAATGACTGAAAAATATCAAATGATGTCAGAACGTGTTGAAAATTGATGACCTCGCTTTGAAGGGTGCATACAGAACACAAAAAAGTCTGGATTTCAAATAAGTTTAAAAAA
>NW_025230459.1:9901-10929 GCF_018294505.1 Triticum aestivum
TAGGAACGGAAAAAAGTCTGGAGTTCAAATAAGTTAAAAAAATGAAGTGCCCGTGTAACAGATGAGTTGTCGTCTGAAACCCTGATACTCCGAAAGAGATTGCCCAGTTTGTACATGAAGTGCGTCCAGTTTCTGCCATAACCCTCTCTACTCTTTTTCGCATGCCATGTGGGTGAAATGATGATACCATGCCAAGTTTCAACCTTTTCAGAGTTCATTTTGTAGTGATTTTCAATTTCACGGTCATTTAGCTCTCTAAACAAATAGGTAAATGACTGAAAAATATCAAATGATGTCAGAACGTGTTGAAAATTGATGACCTCGCTTTGAAGGGTGCATACAGAACACAAAAAAGTCTGGATTTCAAATAAGTTTAAAAAAATGAAGTTCCCGTGTAACCGATGAGTTCTCGTCCGGAACCCTGATACTCCGAAAGAGATTTTCAAGTTTGTACACGAAGTGCTTCCAGTTTTTTCCGTAACCCTCTCTATTATTTTGCACATGCTATGTGGGAGAATGATGATACCATGCCAAGTTTCAACATTTTCAGAGTTCATTTTGTAGTGATTTTCAATTTCACGGTCATTTAGCTCTCTAAACAAATAGGTAAATGACTAAAAAATAGCAAATGATGTTAGAAAGTGTTGAAAATTGATGACATCTCTTTGAATGGTGCATAGGAACGCAAAAAAATGTCTGGAGTTCAAATAAGTTTAAAAAATAGAAGTGCCCGTGTAACAGATGAGTTCTCGTCCGAAACCCTGATACTCCGAAAGAGATTGCCCAGTTTGTACATGAAGTGCGTCCAGTTTCTGCCATAACCCTCTCTACTCTTTTTCGCATGCCATGTGGGTGATATGATGATACCATGCCAAGTTTCAACCTTTTCAGAGTTCATTTTGTAGTGATTTTCAATTTCACGGTCATTTAGCTCTCTAAACAAATAGGTAAATGACTGAAAAATATCAAATGATGTCAGAACATGTTGAAAATTGATGACCTCGCTTTGAAGGGTGCATACAGAACAC
>NW_025230459.1:13051-14305 GCF_018294505.1 Triticum aestivum
CAATTTCACGGTCATTTAGCTCTCCAAACAAAGAGGTAAATGACTGAAAAATATCAAATGATGTCAGAACGTGTTGAAAATTGATGACCTCGCTTTGAAGGGTGCATACACAACACAAAAAAGTCTGGATTTCAAATAAGTTTAAAAAAATGAAGTTCCCGTGTAACCGATGAGTTCTTGTCCGAAACCCTGATACTCCGAAAGAGATTTTCCAGTTTGTACACGAAGTGCGTCCAGTTTTTTCCGTAGCCCTCTCTATTATTTTGCACATGCTATGTGGGAGAATGATGATACCATGCCAAGTTTCAACCTTTTCAGAGTTCATTTTGTAGTGATTTTCAATTTCACGGTCATTTAGCTCTCTAAACAAATAGGTAAATGACTGAAAAATAGCAAATGATGCTAGAAAGTGTTGAAAATTGATGACATCTCTTTGAATGGTGCATAGGAACGCAAAAACTGTCTGGAGTTCAAATAAGTTTAAAAAATAGAAGTGCCCGTGTAACAGATGAGTTCTCGTCCGAAACCCTGATACTCCGAAAGAGATTGTCCAGTGTGTACAAGAAGTGTGTCTAGTTTTTGCCGTAACCATCTACTCTTTTGCACATGCCATGTGGGTGAAATGATGATACCATGCCAAGTTTCAACCTTTTCAGAGTTCATTTTGTAGTGATTTTCAATTTCACGGTCATTTAGCTCTCTTCAGAAATTGGTAAATGACTGAAAATAGCAAATGATGTTAGAAAGTGTTGAAAATTGATGACATCTCTTTGAATGGTGCATAGGAACGCAAAAAAATGTCTGGAGTTCAAATAAGTTTAAAAAATAGAAGTGCCCGTGTAACAGATGAGTTCTCGTCCGAAACCCTGATACTCCGGAAGAGATTGCCCAGTTTGTACATGAAGTGCGTCCAGTTTCTGCCATAACCCTCTCTACTCTTTTTCGCATGCCATGTGGGTGATATGATGATACCATGCCAAGTTTCAACATTTTCAGAGTTCATTTTGTAGTGATTTTCAATTTCACGGTCATTTAGCTCTCTAAACAAATAGGTAAATGACTAAAAAATATCAAATGATGTCAGAACATGTTGAAAATTGATGACCTCGCTTTGAAGGGTGCATACAGAACACAAAAAAGTCTGGATTTCAAATAAGTTTAAAAAAATGAAGTTCCCGTGTAACCTATGAGTTCTCGTCCGAAACCCTGATACTCCGAAAGAGATTTTCCAGTTTGTACACGAAGTGCGTCCAG
>NW_025230460.1:0-2436 GCF_018294505.1 Triticum aestivum
GCAGGGATTTGAACTTTCGAAAGCCGTGCCCGCGGTTATGGGCAGATGGGAATTTGTTAACGTCCGGTTGTAGAAAACCCGAAGTTGACCTTATTTAAAATACATCAACCGCGTGCGTAACCGTGATGGTCTCTTCTCGGTGGAGTCCGGGAAGTGAACACGGTGTTGGAGTTATGTTTGACGTAAGTAGTTTCAGGATCACTTCTTGATCGCTACTAGCTTCACGACCGTGCCTTGCTTCTCTTCTCGCTCTCTTTTGCGAATGTAGCCACCATATATGCTAGTCGCTTGCTGCAGCTCCACCTCATTACCCCAGCCTTCCTATAAGCTTAAATAGTCTTGATCTCGCGGGTGCGAGATTGCTGAGTCCCTGTGGCTCACAGATACTTCCAAAACCAGCTTGCAGGTGCCGTTGAGTCCGTGCAGATGACTCAACCAAACTCAAGGAGGAGCTCGATGAAGATCTTGTCCTTTGTGGTGTTTCGTTCTAGTTGATCAGTAGTGGAGCCCAGTTGGGGTCGATCGGGGACCTTTGTCGCATTTGGGGTTCTTCTTTTATTTTGGTTCCGTAGTCGGACCTTGGTTGTATCAGGATGATGTAATGCTTTGTTCATGTAATTGTGTGAAGTGGCGATTGTAAGCCAACTATGTATCTCTTTCCCTTATGTATTACATGGGTTGTGTGAAGATTACCTCACTTGCGACATTGCTTTCAATGCGGTTATGCCTCTAAGTTGTGCTTCGACACGTGGGAGATATAGCCGCATCGAGGGCGTTACAAGTTGGTAATCAGAGCCTTCCCCGACCTTAGGAGCCCCCACTGATTGGTCGTTTTTAGCGGCCGAGTTGTGTCTAGAAAAATGTCTTGAGTCCTTTAGGAATTATATATCGGAGAGTTTAGGAATTCTTTTTACTCCCCAGTCCCTTCGTCGCTCTGGTGAGGCATCCTGACGTAGAGTTTTGACTCTTCTCTTCTCAAATTTCACTAAAAAAAATTTAGGATCACGCGGGTATCTTGGAATCGTTCCGATGGTTTTATGATGAGAACATTGTCTTGGTGCCTCCTGTCAGGGGTTTAGTGGAAGTGTCCCGGGGAGTTGAGCTCTGAGGTGTTGTCATCATAATTTTATCGTTGCAGTTCTGGAATACCTGAGTTTAGTACGCCGACATCGAAAATCTCTTTTATGCAGTTCGTTGGTGAGATAACCTCGACGCCACCCAGTACTGGGGCGGGAGTTCGGGAGTATCGCCATAACTTGTATAATGGATGATTTTCGAAGGTTGAGGTAGATGATTTCCGAAGGTTTCTTGGTTATGTGTTGAAGGATGGATACAGCTGGATGTAGGATTTGCTAGTTTGGGTGAGATATTATGCTTCCCCTGTATCCCCAACACCTGATTGCATAACCGGAAAATTGCGGGAGTTTCATAGGTGGGAATTCAAGTAGCTCTTAGGATATCTTTCCGACAGATGTATGATATGAAATTGGGGTTCGACGTCTAGTGGTCCGCCTATTCACGGTCGATTTTACAGTGGTCTCGTTGTGTCTTAAAGAGTCCTTGGCTATGCCGACTCGGGGACGCTTCGTATGTCGTTTGCACTGCCTTGTACATGATGGTGCTGTACGATCGAGCCCGTGTAGGCCCCACCACGAAACTTTGGATGAAATCTCTATCATATGTTTGTTCCGGCTTATTTCGCAAGTCAATTCTTTGTTTTGTTTTGAGTTGTGGCATTCGAGTTGCTTCGAAGTCAAATGTTGATTCCATACCTTCCCCAAATGGTGTTCTCATACTTCGGTGTGAATACTAATCCTTCTTGATCATCGAGATTGTGCTGTCAATCCTTTTTAACCGGTGTGCTCCTCCTCGAGTGGATCCAATCATTTCAATATCAGTAAGATCAATTATCTCTTCTTCTCAACGGTGTTATTTCTTCCGTCTCCAAGTTGCCTTTGTTTTTTTCCCACCCTTCCTCCCTTTGTTTTTCTCCAAGGATTCAGATTTCTTATCCAAGTATCCTTTATTGATGGAAAGCATCTCCATTCCTTTTCGTCAATTTTCTTATCCGGTGATGCTCATGAAGATGCTAACGAAGTTTCTAGTTCATCATTCTTCATTCTTTTTTCTTCTCCGGTGGAACCAATTCAAGCTTTCGGTGTTGATCATATTCTTTTCCGTATTTCAATGTATTTCTCATACCGTTGCACCTCATAATCATCCACCTCTTGCTATTCAATTGTTCCGGAGTGCTCAAGAAATCCCGAAGATTCGTGCTTACACTCTGCTTTCGTTCAAGCTCTTTCAAGGACGTTATCTCATTCAAGCCATTTAAATTCAACCGGTGCAATCTCTCTTTGAAATCGTTCTACGGTGTATCTTTTCAGTGGGCCCTAACCCACAGGTCTTTTCCCAGGATCTTACCTGACTCTTCTA
>NW_025230460.1:6903-8488 GCF_018294505.1 Triticum aestivum
GTGTTGGTTGTTTACTATGTTGTGTGCTTCTTTTCCGGTGTTTGCTTCTTCGGGTTGGTTCCGATAACGTCGAGGTTGTGAGGATCCATTCGTCTACGTCCGTTTGTCTTCTTCATGGACTCGTTCTTCTTCCTTGCGGGATTTCAGGCAAGATGACCATACCCTCGAAATCACTACTATCTTTGCTATGCTAGTTTGCTCGCTCTTTTGCTATGCCAATGCTACGATGCCTACCATTTGCTTGTCAGCCTCCCAAATTGCCATGCTAAACCTCTAATTCACCATGTCCCAGCAAACCGTTGTTTGGCTATGTTACCGCTTTGCTCAGCCCCTCTTATAGCGTTGCTAGTTGCAGGTGAAGATTGGATGCCGTTCCTTGTTGGGATATTTATTTACTTGTTGGGATATCACTATATATCTGATTTAATTAATGCATCTATATACTTGGTAAAGGGTGGAAGGCTCGGCCCTATGCCTGGTGTTTTGTTCCACTCTTGCCGCCCTAGTTTCCGTCATATCGGTGTTATGTTCTCGGATTATGCATCCCTTACGCGGTTGGGCTATAATGGGAACCACTTGACAGTTCGCCTTAAGTAAAGCTTTTCCAGCAATGCCCAACATTGGTTTTACCATTTGCCACCTAGCCTTTTCTTTTCCCTTGGGGGTCGCGCGCCCAAGGGTCATCATTATTTTTAACCCCCCCCCCCGGGCCAGTGCTCCTCTGAGTGTTGGTCCGAACTGAGCTGCCTGCGGGGCCACCTCGGGGAAACTTGAGGGTTGGTTTTACTCGTAGCTAGTCTCATCTGAGTGTGCCCTGAGAAAGAGATATGTGCAGCTCCTATCGGGATTTGTCGGCACATTCGAGCGGTGTTGCTGGTTTAGTTTTACCCCGTCGAAATGTCTTGTTGTACCGGGATACCGAGTCTGATCGGAATGTCTCGGGTGGAGGTCTAATCCTTCGTTGACCGTGAGAGCTTGTGATGGGCTAAGTTGGGACACCCCTGCAGGGATTTGAACTTTCGAAAGCCGTGCCCGCGGTTATGGGCAGATGGGAATTTGTTAACGTCCGGTTGTAGAAAACCCGAAGTTGACCTTATTTAAAATACATCAACCGCGTGCGTAACCGTGATGGTCTCTTCTCGGTGGAGTCCGGGAAGTGAACACGGTGTTGGAGTTATGTTTGACGTAAGTAGTTTCAGGATCACTTCTTGATCGCTACTAGCTTCACGACCGTGCCTTGCTTCTCTTCTCGCTCTCTTTTGCGAATGTAGCCACCATATATGCTAGTCGCTTGCTGCAGCTCCACCTCATTACCCCAGCCTTCCTATAAGCTTAAATAGTCTTGATCTCGCGGGTGCGAGATTGCTGAGTCCCTGTGGCTCACAGATACTTCCAAAACCAGCTTGCAGGTGCCGTTGAGTCCGTGCAGATGACTCAACCAAACTCAAGGAGGAGCTCGATGAAGATCTTGTCCTTTGTGGTGTTTCGTTCTAGTTGATCAGTAGTGGAGCCCAGTTGGGGTCGATCGGGGACCTTTGTCGCATTTGGGGTTCTTCTTTTATTTTGGTTCCGTAGTCGGACCTTG
>NW_025230460.1:8763-9538 GCF_018294505.1 Triticum aestivum
GGATGAAATCTCTATCATATGTTTGTTCCGGCTTATTTCGCAAGTCAATTCTTTGTTTTGTTTTGAGTTGTGGCATTCGAGTTGCTTCGAAGTCAAATGTTGATTCCATACCTTCCCCAAATGGTGTTCTCATACTTCGGTGTGAATACTAATCCTTCTTGATCATCGAGATTGTGCTGTCAATCCTTTTTAACCGGTGTGCTCCTCCTCGAGTGGATCCAATCATTTCAATATCAGTAAGATCAATTATCTCTTCTTCTCAACGGTGTTATTTCTTCCGTCTCCAAGTTGCCTTTGTTTTTTTCCCACCCTTCCTCCCTTTGTTTTTCTCCAAGGATTCAGATTTCTTATCCAAGTATCCTTTATTGATGGAAAGCATCTCCATTCCTTTTCGTCAATTTTCTTATCCGGTGATGCTCATGAAGATGCTAACGAAGTTTCTAGTTCATCATTCTTCATTCTTTTTTCTTCTCCGGTGGAACCAATTCAAGCTTTCGGTGTTGATCATATTCTTTTCCGTATTTCAATGTATTTCTCATACCGTTGCACCTCATAATCATCCACCTCTTGCTATTCAATTGTTCCGGAGTGCTCAAGAAATCCCGAAGATTCGTGCTTACACTCTGCTTTCGTTCAAGCTCTTTCAAGGACGTTATCTCATTCAAGCCATTTAAATTCAACCGGTGCAATCTCTCTTTGAAATCGTTCTACGGTGTATCTTTTCAGTGGGCCCTAACCCACAGGTCTTTTCCCAGGATCTTACCTGACTCTTCTA
>NW_025230460.1:9592-10439 GCF_018294505.1 Triticum aestivum
GAAGTTTGACGTAAGAATGAGTTATCATCAGTCAAATGCCATCTCCTAGATCTTTCACAATTATTTTCATCGTTGGCTCAACCTCTTCGTTTTGATTCTTCCGGAGTGTCTAAATAATTCATGGTGGTGTTCTCGTCGTCATTCTCGGATTTTGAAGACCGAAGAAGAGTTTCTCTTTAATCTTGCTCTTTTCTCTTCAAGATTCGTGATTCTAGCTTGTTGCCATCCTCTCATAACTGTGTTCGATTGTGAGATATTCTTTTCACCCATCTGGAGTAATTTAAGAGTCTTCTTAGTTTGTTATCCGGAGTCCATCAAGTCAGGTTTATTCATTCTCAGTTTTCACTTATCATTCTCCAATCTTACCGGTGCAGCGTTCAAGTGATCTCTAATCGGTCCATAATCTATTACATTCACTTGTATCTAAATTCTCTCAAGCATCTTCGTCCATTTGCTAATTCTTCCGGTGGTTCGTTCAAGATTTCTCTTCCTTTCTTATCATATAATTTTATTCGTTGTTTCAACCCTTCCGGTGGTTCGTTCAAGACCTTCTCAAGTTTGTGTTATATCTCTCTTAATCTTTTCTATGAGAATAAGTAATATGTCAAATCCGTTGATTGTCATCAATTTAATTGGTGAAGGATAGACATAACATAATTCTTATTCTTGTTTAATCAAGTTTATTCAATTCCGGAGTGGCTCATCGTATCACATTCTCAGTTCGAGTTGCTCATCTTTTCTTTCCCGGAGTTCCAAGCTCTAATTATCATTCCAAAGATCTATCTAACCATTGCAAGGGTTCAACTTGTGTTTTCAACTTCTCTTTCTTCTCGTTATCCTTTCATTA
>NW_025230460.1:12726-14300 GCF_018294505.1 Triticum aestivum
AAATGCTTTTTGTCCCTCGTTTCTAACGTAGTGTTTTCGACCTAGTTCACCTTCGTGGTATTATTTTCTCGAATTTGTTCAACCTCGCAAGGTTCTTTGGTTTCACTCATTTGTAAAAGAAGCAACTTAGTTTTACCTCTTCTCTTTCTTTTCCGTTGCCCCTCCGGTGCCATTCTAGATCTCGGGACGAGATCCTCTCGTAGTGGTGGAGTGTTGTAACGCCCCGAGACCTATGTGCCAAGTGTCGATCAGTTATTCGTTGTTGTTGCTTTGTCATTGCTTGCGTGTCATGCATTGCATATCATGTCATCATGTGCATTTCATTTGCATATGTGTTCGTCTCATGCATCCGAGCATTTTCCCCGTTGTCCGTTTTGCATTTCGGCGCTTCATTCTCCTCCGGTGGTCATTTCTACCTTTCTTTCTTGTGTGGGGATTAAACATTTCCGGATTGGACCGAGACTTGTCATGCGGCCTTGGTTTACTACCGGTAGACCGCCTGTCAAGTTTCGTACCATTTGGACTTCGTTTGATACTCCAACGGTTAACCGAGGGACCGAGAAGGCCTCGTGTGTGTTGCAGCCCAACACCCCTCCAATTTGGCCCAAAAACCCACCTAACTCTGCTCCATCGTCTCGGTCGTTCGATCACGATCGCGTGGCTGAAAACCGCACCTCATTTGGAGCTTCCTAGCTCCCTCTACCTATAAAAGAGCACCCCTCCCCGAAATTTCGGATCATTTCGCAGTCTAAACCCTAGATCCACTCCTCCCCGCGCCACCGGACGCGTCCGCACTGCACCAGACATGTCCGCCCCCGCGCGCCACCTCACTCCAGCCAATCGGAGCGCGCCACCTCAGCCCCGCCGCCGCTCTCCTCCAACCCGCGGCCGCCACCTGTCCCAACCGGCTTCCGCGTCGCCCCACTTTGCCGCCGGCCCGCGGAGCCCATCCGGGGCCCGCGCGAGCCCGGATCTCCGCCGCCGCCCGCAGGCACCCCGCGTCTTCTCGCTCCCGTAGCCGGTCGAGGGGAGGAGCCCCTCGATCCGCGCCTCCACCGCCTAGCGTCTCTCCGCCGGCGACCTCGCCTGCAACCTTCGCCGGAGCGCGCCGCCCTGCGACTTGGAGCCCCGTCCAGCGCCGCTGTCGCCAGATCCGGTCATCATGCGCCGGGATCCGCCCCTTCCTGCTCACGGCCGCCCCTTCCTGCTCACGGCCAGCCTGCCAGATCGGGAGGAGCCCGATCCATCTGCGTTGACCGCGCCGCGCCTCCACGTGGGCCACGCCCGAGTCTGGCCCAGCTCGCCGGCCTCCTTCCTCTTCATTTCGGGCCGCGCTCCCGGGCCCATCTCCAGCGCCGGCCTCGCTCGGCCTCCTCCCCAGCTCCCTTCGCCAGCCGCGTGGGCCGCAGCGCCAGGCCCAGCCGGGCCACCTCCTCCGCACCGCGCCAGCCCAGCTGGCCTGCCTCTCCCTCCGACCGGGCCAGGCCCAAGGGTGAGCCGACCCCAGCGCCCCTCCTCTTTTCTCTTCCTCGCTGTTGGGCTTCCTCAGATTCGGCCCGATGTATGTTTTTTTT
>NW_025230461.1:0-1695 GCF_018294505.1 Triticum aestivum
AAACATCTTGTAGGATTTAAAAGCAGAAAAGTATGTAGTTTACATAAAAAATTGTACCTAATTTTTGTGATTAAGGGCATCTCCAGCCGTTGGCCCCCCAGGGGGCATCTAAAAGCGCCGCCTGGGGGTGAGACGGCGAAAAAAACGGCACCGAGGGCGAGTTGGTCCCTAGCCATCGGCCCCCAGGGCCGCCCCCAGGCGCGTATCTTAAAAAAAACAGAACCGTTCGGCGAAATTATGATAAAAACTAGTTAAATTTCGGCCAAACATTACAAATTTCGGCGAAATTCGGCCAAACATTACATTAACCTAATCTAAAAAAAGAAATGGGCTGAAGTCGTCGCCGCCGTCGTCGCCGCCGTCGTCGTCGGTCTTCTCCTCCTTGACGCGGGTGCCCCTGCTGGACCCCTGCCCGGCGTCGCCATGGCGAGCAGGCGGCGGCGCGTAGTCGTCGTCTCGCTGTCGCACAAGACGACGACCCCGCCTTCCTCGCGGCCGCGTCGGCGCTCCTCGAAGCGGCGTAGGGCGGCGCGCTGGCGCTCCTTCTCCTTCTCGCGGCGCTCCTTCTCCATCGCAATGGAGTCCTGGCGCGCCCATTCGAGGGCCGCGTCGTCGTCGTCGTCGAACTCCGCCTTCACCGGCGCCAGCCCCGGCTCCGTCTTCACATGCGCCAGCCTGGGCTCCGTCTTTGGCTTGACGAAGCGCGGAGGAGCCGATGAGGGGGCGCGCCGGCCGCCCTCGTTGATAACGATGCCGGCGCTGCGAGTGCGCCGGCCGAGCGGCGTCTCCGCCGCGGGCTCGGCCTTGACGCCGAGCAGCGCCGGAGAGCCGGAGGAGTGAGAAGAAGAACGGGAAGAGGAGGAAGAAGAGGAGGCGCCAAACCTCCTTGGAGCCCATGGCCCGGCGCGTCGGTGCTGCGCCGGGGCGGCCACCCTCGCCGGGGGGTACACCAACGGCGGGTCGGTGCTGCCCACGAGGTACGTGAGCACGCCCTCGAGTGTGCGGCCGGGGACGCCCCACCAGAGGTGGCGCCCCTCGCTGTTCTGCCGGCCGCCGACCACCGGCGCGCCGTTGGTGGACGCCAAGCGCTGCTGTTTGCGGCGCTCGAAATACGCCGCAAAGGCCGCGTGGTTGTCGGCGGCGTACTGGGGGAGGGAGAGCTCGGCGACGGGGAGGGACGCGCGCACGATGTCGACCTCCTCGGCAAAGTACCTCGGCTTCGCCACGGCGTCGGGCAACGGGGGAATGGGCACTCCCCCAGCGCTGAGCCTCCACCCCGTCGGCCCGGCGCGCATGTCCGGCGGCGCCGGGATGTTCGCCTGGAACAGGAGCCAGGACTCCTGTTCGCGGAGCGAACGGCGGCCGAAGCCGTTGGCCGCCGCCGTATCTCCGGGGAAGCGTTCTGCCATGGCGAAGGCGTGGCTGGGCGGGCTTGGGAGAGGTAGAGGGAGGGGCTGGGCGGCGGCTCTCGGGAGAGGTAGGGGGAAGGAGGGGCTGGACGGCGGCGAGGGGCGGGGCTGGTGTGGGCGCTGGTGAGTGGAGGCCGCCGGCTTTTATAGCCGGGCCGCGCCCATGTGTACGCGTGCGAGGGAGGGGAGGCGCCGACGCGCTGTCCTGTGACGCGCCGCTCGTGAGGAATCAATGGCAAGGCTGACCGGCGGCAGCCTTGCCATTGATTCCCCGTGGGAACCGAGG
>NW_025230461.1:2177-3538 GCF_018294505.1 Triticum aestivum
CGTTGGGGGAAGACAAGGCGCCGAGTCGCTGACGCGGCTGGCCCGCGTCTTTTTCGCGCCAAAACAGCTCGCCCCGGCGGCCCCAAGCGCCCCCCAGCGCGCCGGGTTCGGCCTGGGTCCACCGGCGCTGTTTTCGGCCCAAGCCGGTGAAAATCGGGCTCCTGGGGGCGTGACTGGGCCGTTTTTTCGGCGCCGGCGCGAAAAAATCGCCTGGGGAGGCCTTCCTGGGGGCGCGGCTGGAGATGCCCTAAGTATGTAGTCTACATCACGACGGAAATGTTTGATTAGGAACTTGATCGTCATATCTTGTGTGAGAAGATATACTGACAGCAACCATGGAAAGATGATCTTCCCTGGGGGTACAGAATCAGAAAGAGTTCGGATATGGAGCTCTACAATATTATTCGAAACATGACCACCTTCTATCACACTATTAGCAAGCTCCTCCAATGTGACCCACCGCCCATCGATGTCAATAACCCTGATACTGGAAAGCAAACAAAGAAAAAATAGTATATAAGCCAATGTTTTGCCAGTGAGGGGTCAAAATACTAGAGAAATGGAAAACAGTAAATGTCATTACTGTTTTATCCTAGGGTCAACTGAATCAGTGGTGTGCTTGATAACTTCTGCGTAAATAACCTCTTCAAGTGCAGATGCTGTGAGGCTAGAATATGGAGGCAGAAGGAACTGCGATGGGCGGCTTACCCTAACTTTCCGAATGTACGATTTAGGAGTCACACTGGCTGAATGATTACCAATGGAAGGTTGAATAAATGGTGTAACAAATTCAGGGCTGCTGGGGCGATCTAGAAGATAAGTGAAGGGAGTTATCAGAGTTGGGATTGATGAAAAGACAGAAAAATTATGGGGAAACAAAAAGAAAGGAACTTATCAGAGTTTAGAAAAGTAAATTATCAACATGAACATAATGATGTTATCAAGGTTGGCAGTAGGAAAAAAATTGTTAAAAAAAAATCTTCCTATCAGTACCTTTTACAGAAGTGTAATTTGCTTTTTCTCTAGCAGTTGCACGTTCGACTTCTTCAACCCACATAATTACATCGTCATCTTCAACATCCGCATCATAAACTCGAACTCGACGCTCTTCAAAAAGTTGCGATCAGGTCAGTTTGCGAACCGAAAAAAGGAATGTCAAATACGTGGAAAAACAGCTAAAGAAAAAAGTGATAGATAGTACAGAATGATGATATAATCATTGTAGACAGAAAAAGGGAAGAAAATGAGGGGGGTTAGGATAGTTAAAGGGGCAGCATGAATGTATTAGAATGGTCTGTGTGTGTGCAGAGAAAGGAGGGGGGTGTATTTACAGTAGCAATAAAGAAAAAAAGGGTTGAAGT
>NW_025230461.1:5331-9726 GCF_018294505.1 Triticum aestivum
GCCGAGATGCTTCAAAAGAACGAGACGGAGATAAGATGTCCGTGTCGAAGATGCAAGCTGAAGAGCCTTATTGCGGACCCGGAATCCGGGCAGGTGCGGGACCACCTGCTCTTGCGTGGTTTCATGGATGGCTATCGGTGGCAAGGTGATGAAGATGACTACGAAGTCGTCCATGGGGGCCGGGCAAGAAATGAGGAAGGGCAGCAAGACAACCACCGCGGCTCGGGCGGGCGAGAAGACGAAGAATCCCCAGGAGATGATCGGGCGGGCCGGGCAAGACATGATGACGAGGAAGATGCCGGAGCAGACGACGGGCATGATCATGAAGATGATGATGCCGGCGGAGCAGACGACGCTGGACCATCGATGGGCTAGGTGCAGGACCATCATATTCAAGAGCTGCTTCTCAAACAGACGGATAACGCAAGAGCTGCCGCCCGAGAGAAAGCCAAGATGGATCAACTTGAGTTAGACGCGGTCACTCCATTGTATAAAGGATGCAGGCCCGAGGATACCCGCCTAAAAGTAACGCTCATGGCTCTGGAGATGAAGGTAAAACACAAAATGACCGACGCATGCTTCGACGAGAACATGTCATTCTGGCACGAACGTCTTCCGCAGGGGAACAAGTGCCCGACCAGTTTGGAGGAGGCGAAGAAAATCGTGTGTCCTCTGGATTTACCGCACGTGAAATACCATGTGTGCATGAACAATTGCATCATTTATCGGGACGAGCACGCGGAGTGTACCATATGTCCGGTGTGCGGCGTCACTCGATACAAGAAGAGGAAGAAAGCTCCTCAAAAAGTGGTGTGGTACTTTCCGATCACTCCTCGTCTGCAGCAGTATTTCGCGGACCCTAAGGTAGCAAAGCTCCTGCGTTGGCACGCGGATAGGGAGGAGAAGAAGCGATAAGATGACGCAAATGATCCGGAGATAGATAAAAAAGATAAGATGCTGAGTCACCCTAAGGATGCGAGCCAGTGGCAAGCGTTGAACTTCGAAGACCCAGAATTTGGGAACGATCCAAGGAACATCGTGCTGGGCGCGAGCACCGATGGAGTCAATCCGTTTGGCAGCTAGAGAAGCACACATAGCACCTGGCCTGTGTTTGTGTGGATGTACAACCTTCCCCCCTGGTTGTGCATGAAGAGGAAGTACATTCACATGAGTATGCTAATTGAAGGACCGAAACAACCAGGGAACGACATCAATCTGTATCTGGGGCTACTAAAAGAGGAGCTTGACACGCTGTGGAAAATGCCAGCCAATACGTGGGACGCCGTAGAGAAAGAATATTTCCCTATGAGAGCCGCGTTGCTCACGACGGTGCACGACTATCTCGGTTACGGATATGTCGCGGGGCAGGTGGTCCACGGATTTTCTGGATGTGTCAGGTGCATGGATGACACAACGTATTGCCAGCTAGATAGAGATCCCGGGTCTTCGAAAACCGTGTTCATGGGACATCGAAGGTGGCTTCGCGACGATGACCCGTGGAGAAAACGCAAGGATCTGTTCGATGGTGAAACCGAACCCCGAGGACGCCCGCGTACGAGGAGCGACGAGGAAATAGATGAGCTGTTGAAAAATTGGAAAGACTGCCCACTGCCGGGAAAGAATCAAAAGGCGCCAGAGCTGGGAAAGAAGCGAAAGGCGCCAGAGCCGCTGCTGAAGGTATGGAAAACGAGGTCTATTTTCTGGGACTTCCCGTACTGGAAGATCCACCGTGTGCCTCACAGCCTTGAAGAACGTGTGCGAGAGTCTGCTTGGCACCCTGCTCAACATGCCAGAGAGGACCAAAGATGGGCCGAAAGCAAGGGCAGACTTGAAATCAATGGGCATCAGGCAGGAGCTTCACACTATATATGATGATCATGATGATGATGATGTTGAGGCGAAGCAGGACACGGAAAGTCGTCGCAAAGGCAAGAAGGCCAAGAAGACCGGAAATGACTACCCTCCCGCGTGCTTCACTCTAAGTCAGGAGGAGATCGAGCAGTTTTTCACCTGCCTCGTAGGAGTAAAACTTCCTTACGGTTACGCGGGGAAGATAAGCAGATACCTAGACCCAGCGAAGCAGAAGTTCAGTGGGATGAGGTCTCACGACTGTCACGTGCTAATGACGCAGATACTTCCAGTTGCAATCCGTGGGATCATGGACGTGCACGTCCGTGAAACCCTATTTGGCCTATGCAACTTTTTCGACGTCATCTCTCGGAAGTCTGTTGGCGTGAGGCAACTCAGAAGGCTACAGGAAGAGATCGTGGTGATACTATGCGAGCTTGAGATGTACTTCCCGCCCGCATTCTTCGACGTTATGGTGCATCTGCTGGTCCATATCGTGGACGATATCATCCAACTCGGGCCGACGTTCCTGCACAGCATGATGCCGTTCGAAAGGATGAATGGTGTCATCAAAGGATACGTTTGCAACATGTCACGTCCAGAGGGAAGCATAGCCAGGGGCTTTCTGACCGAAGAGTGCATCTCCTACTGCACGAATTATCTAGGCATCGAGAACCCCATTGGTCTGCCCGTCAACAGGCACCTCGGCAGGCTCGCTGGATGGGGTCACCATGAGGGTCATCGCGAAATGCATGTCGACTTCGAGGGTCGACTCGCCGACTTTGAAAGAGCAAACCTAGTCGCGCTACAACACATAGACGTGGCCGATCCTTGGGTGGTACAGCACAAAACCTTTATTAAGAAGACGTACAATGACCGAGGCCAACAGAGGACGGACGGAGATATACTCAAAGAGCACAACTCATGTTTCACGCGTTGGTTCAAGCAGAAGCTTCTGTCGTACCCTTTACATGAGGATTCTTCCGCGGAAGAACAACTCATATTCGCCTTGTCACAGGGCGCCGAGCACAACCTGATGACCTATGAGGCGTACGATATCAACGGCTACACATTCTACACCGAGGCCAAGGACATGAAGAGCGATGGTTATCAGAACTCCGGGGTAACGATGGAATCCTACACCGGTAACGACAAGGACAGATACTACGGAAGGATCGAGGAGATCTGGGAGCTGAGCTACGCTGGAGAGAAGGTCCCGATGTTCCGTGTCAGATGGGCCAAGAGCGTCCTAAAAGAAGACCGGTATTTCACCACCATGGTTATACCCGAAGCCAAATCCAAGACCGCGGGCGCAAACGTCACCGCGAAAAATGAGCCATGGGTACTGGCTTCCCAAGTGGACCAATGCTTCTTCATTACCGACCCGTCAAAGCCCAGTCGTGTTGTCGTCAGGAGAGGCAAAAGGAAGATCGTCGGAATGGATGGAGTAGCCAATGAGCAAGACTTCGACAAGTACGGCGACCCGAGGATCGAACATGACGACGATGATGAAGTAGCAGCATACACCACAAGAAGAAGCAGGACCACCCTACCTAAAGGACGTCCGTTCCACAGAAGAACTCCATTTGCGAAAAAGAAGGGAAAGAAGATTGTGAACAGATAGCTAGCTATGATCCCTTATATTTAAATCGTAGCCTTCAGTTCTCGATTGTATTTCATGGGCACTTTTTAAACTATCATGAATATTTTTAAATTTCATGGACACTCGATCTCGATCCCCATCCATCTCGATCGCTATCCCACCTCGCCAGATCCGGTCCCCCTCGCCGCCGAGCACCCCCCGGTCCACCGGCCGCCGCCGCCGACCCCCCGCACCCTCGATTCCCCTACTCAACCGCCGCCGCCGACCCCCCGCACCCCTCCCCTACTCAACCGCCGCCGCCGACCCCCCGCACCCCCCGCACCCTCCCCTGCTCCACCGGCATTACTGTTTGATGATATTTTTTTAAAAATTAGTACTATCTTATAAAAAAATATTATTGATATGATTTAAACAAGTTTGAACATATTTAAACACAAATAAGTATCAAACAACATTTTAAATGCATAAAAAAGAATTTGTGGAGCCTGGGAATCAAACCCAGGACCTCCCGGTGTGAGAACTGGCTGCTGACCAGTTGAGCTAGTAGAGGGGACTTGATGTGGATTAGCTCAGCTGGTAGATAACCTGTTGGCTCGAGCGGAAATAAAAAAATACTAATGGCGCACCACGGTGGGGTGCCCCATTAGTATGGATGTACTTATGGCGCACCGAGGGGTGGTGCGCCATTAGTATTGTGCCATTAGTAACAAAAAAGGTCAGCGCCCACGCCATCCTCTTTCTCTCCCCTCTATCTCTCTCCCCTCACCCGTGCCCGAGCCGCCCCCATCGCCGCCGACCCCCACCGTCCTCGCCGCCGCTCCCGACCCCCACCACCCTCGACGCCCCTGACCCCCTGCCGCCCCGCCGCGCCGGTCCACCACCCCCACCCCGCCCGAGCCGCCGCCGCCCCGACACCCTCGGCGCCCCCGACACCCTCGCCGCCC
>NW_025230461.1:11218-14296 GCF_018294505.1 Triticum aestivum
TTTATATGAGTGGCATACATGAGGTGCTTGCTGTTTTTCGTGATATATTAGATTCGTTTGCATCACACATTTTTTAGAGAGAAAATGAAATGTTTTTTAAGTGTGGAATGTCTGAATACATGCCTATATATGCAGCTGATGAATAGTAACTAGCAATCCAACCCGGTTATGTTCATGTCCATGGCTGTAGATTTGTTTTTCTGTGTGAATCTGATTGTAGAAGCGAGCACCCCCATTTTTGTAACTTGAGTCTGTACATCTAGGGACTTCCAGTTTTTTTGTGTGTGTGAATCTGAATGTAGCAGCGAGCACCCCAGTTTTGTAATCTGAATGTAGCAGCTAGCACCCCATTTTGTGTTTGTTTGTAATACCCAATTTTGGGGTAATTACATTGGTTGCTTGCTTTGAATTCCTATTATATGATTGTTTGTGTGGGTGTGTGTACCAAACTAAAAATCCACTCATGACTTGTTTTTCTTCAGAGTAGAAATTCAAATTTGAGCTCTAGACCTGTCTTCACTTCTGTTTAAAGATTGCCTTTTGAGAGGCTTACCAAAATTATTAAAACTTGTCTATATGGCAATGCACGTTCCTAGATCTCCTCTACATAATATATACTTCCTATCTAGCCTGATAAATTGGATTTTGAAATTCTCTAGCTATTTCTTCCAAATCCCTTTTGAAGGCTAATCAATATTGTGACCATAACCATAAGTATCATGAAGCTTTTTGGCTCACTTGAACAAATTCAAAAATGATGGTATTATGGCATATCCTCAACATCTCAACTGTCATCTACCCTCCAAGCATGACATGGCCTTTGTGATCTCCTACTCCTGAATTTTCATGTCACTTGTGCTATTAGTAGTTTTTTGACAGTAAAAGGAATTTTCACCACCGGGGCTTTTTGACCAAACTTTGTTCCTATTTAGAGAGAAACATGGCCAACAACGATGAGGCCGGGGGTTCGGGCGTCAAGGCATTCTGGGAGCTGTCCCCGGAGATGTAGGAACAACCTCACTTGTATGAGGCTGCCGCCTTCCCCACCGATCCTGAGAGCACTGATGGTACCGCCGAGGATGACCCCACTTATGCCACCACTGATGGTGCCGCCGAGGATGCCACCACTGATGATGGCGGCGCACACACAGATGGCAGCCAACCGAAGAAGCAACGGAAGGACCGGCGCCCGACCGTGCTCCGCACCCTCAAGGAGGAAGTTACTGAAGTGGACTCTGACGGGAATCCAACGGCGCCCGAACGAATAGTCAAGGGGTACTCGCTTCAGCTCGGGTGCATTCTCCGGAGCACCGTCTCGATCAACACCGAGAACCTCAGGCATCCTAACCGAGGGAATTTGCGCAACCTCCTATTCACGAAGCTGCACGAACGATACAAGTTCCCTGCTGAATTTGAAAACACAAGTCTCAAAGGGAATAAAGTGAACAGTTGTGCCCTCATGAAGATGAGCACGGCCCTGTCTACTTGGAAAAGCAATGTGAAGAGAATGGTCGAGAAAGGTGAGAGTTATGAGAAGATCAAGGAGAGAAATCCTTCGATCACCGAAGATGACTACAACGACTTCAAGATCACTTGATCGAGCACTGCAAGCTCCGAATCAAGTAAGTGGGGGAAAGAAATGCGGGAGCTGAACTTAGGGGAACACACACTCGGTCCCGGCGGTTACAGAGTGGCGGAGCCTATATGGGACAAGGAGGAGGCGGACCGTGCCGACCAAGGCCTACCGCCCCTCTTCGATAAATACGGTGACAAGTAGACCAGGAACTTTGTCAGGGCCCGGTACAAGAAGGACCCAAAAACAAAGGACTTACCACGGATCCGAAGACCAGGGAGCTTGAGCTTGTTCTGGTAAGGAATACACCCCCGCGTAATTAGCTCCATATGGTTGCATTCTAATTAATGAAGCCAAATTTCTAAATGGTTCACATTCCTTCCGCAGGCGACTGAAAGCAGTTGCGCGGGGTCGACTAAGAGCAACCCTTGGGACACCACTCTAAATAGGGCATTGAATGTAATGAAGAACAAGGATAAGCTCAGTAAGCCGGCGTCAGCTGGTCGTGTGGCCGGCAAAGGCTTGTCGACAAAATGGTCGTCATACTATAACACTGGTGGGCGAAAGGAGAAACAGACCAGCTCGGAAAGCCAGGCGCGCGAGGTTCAAGAACTCAGGGCACAGGTGGCGCGGATTCCGGAGATGGTCCAAGAGCAAGTGGAACAACAACTCTGAAGGACGATCACCGCCATTGTGCCTACCTTGATCCAGGGGATTAGTGCGTGGATTGTGGGCGGCAAACAGGGGCCGCCCCCGATTCCTAGCTTCATGGCTAGCAACTCGCAGAACGCGATGGCGGGGCCATTGGTGTCTCCGACGCCGGCACGGGAGCTTAATGCACCCGGGTGTACGCCGGCCGACACCTCTGCAGCAAGCGGCCCCTCCGTCAACTGCACGCCCGCCGTTGGCGGTGCCTCGACATTAGCCGAGCTCGACGCCATCATCACGGTAACTAATTAAGCCTCTCTCGGCCGAGGACTTCATCTACTTGCCTTTGACTGGGCATCCCTGACGCCCTACATGTTTTCGCAGGGCGCCGCCGATGTTCCGTGCACTCTCCTGCACTTCGTGAACAACGAGTTGGTCGATGTCGCCAAGGGCAAAATCGTTCAACCGGGCAACCCCTTGTTCCACGGTACCCAGATGCCACCCAACTTGTTTAGGGTTCAACTGGTTCGGGTGCTGCCAGGCTGCGACGAGTTGTTGCCTCCGATTCGACCCGTCGGGGCCGACGATGATGACGTGATGACCCTCAGCGCCTGCCTGAGCTGGCCCCTGCTTTGGCCGAAGAGCCAGATTCGTTTGGGGGCGGGGGACACCACCCCAAAGACAACACCGCCAGTCGTGCCGGCGCCAAGTCGGCCCCATGGCAAGACCGCCGCAACGATGCCGGACATCCCTATGCCACAAGATCCAAACATGCATATGGCACAGGATCAGAACGACGACGACGACGATACATTTGCCAACATTGATCAGTACTTTGCCGATCATGGGTACGGTGG
>NW_025230462.1:0-2349 GCF_018294505.1 Triticum aestivum
TGGTAGTAGCTGAATCATGGATCACAAACACAGAACTCAGTTCCTGAGGACGACTGCAATGAGACAACCCACCATGTACTCCTACATGGCCTCTCACCGCTACCTTTACCAAATCGTATTCACACACTTAGCTCACACACAGTAGGACATGTTCACACACCTCTGATTCATCCCCGATGAATCAGACCTGACTCAACTCTAAGCAGTAGCAGGCATGACAAACAAGCATGAATGAGTAGGCACAACAGGGCTCAAACAACTCCTACTCATGCTAGTGGGTTTCATCTATTTACTGTGGCAATGACAGGTCATGCAAAGGATAAAGGGGTTCAGCTACCGCAGCAAGTAACAGATGAATCATTGTTGTCCTAATGCAGTAAAAGAGAGCAGGAGCGAGAGAGTAGGATTGTATCGGAATGAACAAGGGGGTTTTGCTTGCCTGGCACTTCTGAAGATAACATTGAGTCTTCATCAGTGTCAACGATCACATCATCGGTACAGCGTCTACCGAGGGGGAACAACACCGGCAAACACAGAAGAAACACGATCAATGCAATGCACAATATGATGCATGCTATGACATGGCAATATGAATGTGTTTTGGGCTAATGCACCTAGCTATTATTTAAATGAAGTTGGTTTGAATACAAGATTCAAATTCAAACTCCATATGTGAGAGTTTAAATGCCATTTATTTGATTTGTGCTAAACAGCAGCTATAAGTTGTTCTAACATGCATGAAAATTGTACAGCTGGATTCCTTGAATTTTTCTGATAATTTTTCATATATAAATTATTTAATTTGGAGTTACGGTTGAATTTCTATGATTTATTGAAGTTTAGGGCATTTTCTGAAATTTCCTGAATATTAATAATTCCAGTAATTCATTATTGCGTCAGCCTGACGTCAGTGTGACGTCAGCAGGTCAACAGGGGCTGGTCCGGGTCAAACCTGACGTTCGGGACCCACATGTCAGCTGCACAGTGATTTAACAGAGTTTAATTGACTTAACTAAATTGTTAGTCGGGTTAATTAAACAGTAGGGCCCAACGGTCAGTGGCCCTAGGCCTGGGTTAGCGGGGGTGGTTAGGCCCTAATGACCGGCCACGTCGGATTCGCCGGCGGTTGGACGACGGCGATGACCCAGAGCGGCGGTGGCTCGCCGGAGTTGCGCCAGAGACGACGGATCGACGCACCAAGGGCACCAGGAGGTAGCCCGTGCCCGTGTGCATCTAGGGGAACCAACGAGAGGTGCGGGGGTGGCCGGGGTTCACCGGAGTGGAGCCCGAGGCGGCGGCCGGAGCTCGGGGGTTCGCGGGACCAGCGCTGCGGTGCGCGGGAGGGCGAGTGGTTAGGTGCTTTGGGTTCCTAAGGTTGCGGTGAGCACGCCGGTGGGCTCGGGAGCGAGCTGCGGTGGCTGTGGCCACGGCCACGCCATGGCCGGCGGCGAGAAGCTCTCGGCCGCGGTGGAGAAAGAAGCTAGGGGATGAGCGCGAGCTTGAGAGAAGGGGGAAGAGGAAGAGAGGCTCACAGTGGATCGAACGGAGGGGTCGGCGAGCTCGGGGGAGCTTCTACGACGACGAATTTACAGCGGCGTTCTCCGGGCACCGGGGATGAGGGAGACGGCGTGGGCGGCGATGGAGGGCTCCCGCAGTCGAACGGGCTGGCGTAGACGATGCAGGAGACGACGGCGGTTCTTCTGGGCTTATCGACAGGGCGAGGGGTGGCCGGTGGCCACGATGGTTGCGAGCGACGTCGGCGGCGGCTCCTGGTCATGGGGGGGAAGCAGAGGAGCGAGGGGGAGGGAGATCCAGAGAGCGAGGGAGAAGTGAGAGGGGGGTCGGGGAGGCGCGTGGCGTCACCGGGGCGTCGAGGAGGAGCCAGGCAGGCTGGGAGGGAGGAGGTGGCCGGGGCGCGTGGCCGCGCGCGCCACCGAGCAGCTTCGGGGCGAGGGGGAGGAAGACGACAGGGGGAGAAGCGGCGGTGGGCTGGGCCGCTGGAGGAGCTGGGCCAGGTGGGCTGAGAGGTGAGCGCCAGGTAAGTTTTCTCTCCTCTCTGCTTTTATTTCTATTTAATTCTGTTTTCTATTTTCTGTGGTTTGTTTTGATTTAGTTTTAGACACTAAATCATTTTAATAAATCCTGTAGGTTTTTATGTGGCTTGCTAAAATATATACAAAGCCACTCACAAACTTCCAGAATTATTGGAGTCATATTTAATATATATATATTAAATATAAATCCAAAGCAAATAGTTATTGGATTAATTCAAATGGCCAAAATAAATATTTCTGTGACTCCAAGAATATTGGTTTGAATTTTACCTCTTACCAACATTTCTATGGAATA
>NW_025230462.1:2999-5583 GCF_018294505.1 Triticum aestivum
GGAGGTTTACCAGGTAGACAACAATTCCCCACCTAAGAAGGTGGTAAGCGGTTGTCAACGTTGCGAGGTGTTGAGTTGCCATGATACCATAACGGGGCACCTTAGGGAAGGTGACTTGTAGATATATCCCCTTAAGTGGCAAAAAGAATTACCTTTGATTCAAAGATCAATGAAACTCTTTATACCAGCTTAAGGCAAATCATAATCGATCATTTAGAGGGGTTCGGTAGAATGGCATACTCGAACTTGGATGATGTGGATTACCTTGTTGAAGACAACGTAATGGATGGATTTGCTTACCACCGGAAATGGAAGAGACCCATGGTAGAATGGCACATTGGTGGCGCAAGCTGGGAACAAAATGCAAATGATGGGAATGATTCTGGTAACTGGGGAAGAACCCAACAATAGAGAGTGAATTCACTGTTTGAAAAGGTCATAGCATTGCCGAGGAAACTGAGAGCACTATACAGTTAATGCCGACGATCAAACCTAGCACTTGCGCGTGCTCTCAAGAACTTGAGCATTTCCATAATCATCAAGGTTTTACCAACATCCGTGTCAAGGATCCTGGCAACACAACTTGCTACCATGATGAATGATGATGGATGATGCAGATGCAAGGAAGATAACACTTCCTCAGATTTCACCTTAGCGAGGCCAAGGGATCAAAATCTAGATGATCGACCGAGAGACATTTAGCACTCCGCTTTTAATGTTCTCCCTGATGTGATAGCATAATCCATTCATAGATATGGTTTGACATCTAGAACATCAGGTAAAGGTCGGACTTCGGGAACACAAAAGAAATCCATAAGGAACATATAAGGAGTAAATCCTACGAAGTCCTTATGGGGAGGTGGCCAACTTTCTCAATCAAGATACTACAATAATAGGTCTTCCGGCTGGGTGTGTTGACCATGACATCCACTTTACCGGTTATCGAGGGATTAGTATTATAGTTCTTGGGAAATGTTCCAACCATCATATCTGCCTGAGATTCAGATCTGGTTGGTGTCAGGATATTCCAGACTCATCGAGTCTAGGAAGAAAAAGAAAGTTTGCAACACAATTCGACGAGATGACGTTGCGAGATTCTCGGGAAATGAACCACAATAGCAAGCTCCAAACATGAGCTGGTTCTGCTACAAACATGTGAACACGCTGTCCCAGACAAACATGACCACGTGGTAGTCTTATAATAAAACACTACCGAGTTCAGGTGGGGAACCATCAACGAGGATATCAAAATCCTTGCATAAGGCATGCTCTTAAGAAGGAACTTCTTCTCCTTGAACAAATCAGTCAGTGGCTTGGTGTGCTCGGAACACATATGGAATGAAGGTTGCAAGTCTCCAAACCATAGAATACTTGCACATATGCATGACTGACTTGGGATGATTTCAGAGGAAGAAAACTAACTTTCTCAAATTCACGGCGGCAACTTTCACCAAATGCACGTGTATAAGAGGAAGTCACTCCTTTCATCAAAAACATACTTCATGAGTTAGCATGAAGAAATGCTTTCAGAAGTTTCCAACACTAGCTTAATGTTCAGCAAAATTATGGAGAAGACAAGGATGTTGTCGATGGGCTCGACAACAATTCATCCAGCTTCCCATGGGGATGGAATTCCATAACTATGTGAACAAGGTGATAGTATTGGTCAGACCCATAAGATATAATGGTGTATGCTCGAGGAGTCAACCACGAGTAAGACAACATTACGAACATCGTTGGTTCTGATTTGATTTGAGAATAGCCCGCACTCAAATCAAAGTTTTAACAAGATAATAGGTCCAACAACTGATCACAGGGACCAATCGATGAAGACATCATCTTTCTTCAACACACACATACAAAGGGTATCCCTTTGAAATGAACTAAGTCAGGTAAGCTTTTATCTTCCAACTCTCCAAGTTGTTGTCTAGCTTAACCAACTAGCTCAGGGATATCTAACACCGATTCTTGGAGAGAAGGTGGTTCACAAGAAACCAACTTGATCACGAGCTCAACATAACAGTCAAGGGACAACCTGGTAATACTTCCGAGAAGATATTCGGAAAATCACGAACCACCGGTATGTTACTAAGCTCGAGAACAATCTCGCTTTTGAGGGCAAGACGATATGATCAAATTAGTGAGGACTTGACAAGATCCTAACTCATCAATTGAAGGGTGCACCGAAATAAGGACTAGGTAGCACGATCAGTCTTAGAAGGATGATTCAAAAACCAACACGCTAAGAATGAAATTATTATCCTTTAACTACCAAGCAACGAGGTTGCTGGGAGTATTGATTTCACACATCACAATTCATTTGTCGGTATTCCGGTTGCATCAACACTAGGACCGAGGAATGACTAATGATGGTGAGAAGTATCACTACGTCAAAATTCATGAGAGTTGGTGCAGTTCTCATGACAATTCTGACATAAAGGGGGTAATACTCCAAGGTAGAACAGAACCAAAAGCTGGATTGGCATTTGATCTGCGGAATACAAATGCTTTGACCCAATCCTGGATATGGAAGAGGTACTGGAGTTTGTTTCTCCAAGTCATTCAGGACAGAATGGCTTGACGG
>NW_025230462.1:7037-8753 GCF_018294505.1 Triticum aestivum
AAGAGATAGCCTAGTTCCTTAACCCCGCAGGAAAGATAAGATGACTCAGATCAGAAGGGCATAAGGTATAAGGAGTAAAAAGAGCCTTACGTTCCATCCCACAATCAATTCCCTTATATAACTAAAGAATTTCTAGACTCAACTTCGACCAGTTTGGCTTGGTAATCCTACAGGCAGTCAAGCTCTGATACCAACGCTGTCAGGACCCCGACTCAATGCCACATCGATCTAGCATGTAACACCTCATATCACTTTGCGGCCTCACGCACGGTATTCCCACGGGTGTCACCTTACCTTTCCCCGGGACCGTTTGCGCCTTTTGGCTCACGTATATTATGATGTCGCTAGCATCCATATGATAAAGAGCCCGGGCTGACATGACTAGTCGTAAACCCAAAGTGGCACAGACTTACAGGGACAGGCATCCATGACCCAGCATCGAACGTGTCGGTCATCAGCGAGTGAATCCAGGCTGTAGCACTGGGCTAGCAGGACTCCGGTGAACCGGGCTGTAGCGGGCTAACAGGACTTCGGTATTCATCGCGTGACAATTCCCCGAAGGGACAGACACAGGAACGAAGAAGGACACATGCCGGCCAGCCTAAGTGTTCCGGAGCAGTAGCAAGCTACCATGGCTCGGTGGAAACACTAGGAGACATTTCTCGGTAAGAGAGAATACTAAAGATAAACAACTAGATGGTCAGATCCCACACATACCAAGCATTTCAATAACATACACACAATATGCTCGATATGTGCAAATACAACATGGCATCACAACATGACTCTACGACTCAAGTATTACTCATTAGGCTCCGAGGAGCGAGATATTACAAACAGGGGCCTCATGACCCAACATTCAGAGCATACAAATCAAACACAAGCGGAAGCTATCATGTCTGAGTACAGACATCTATAAATGAAAAAGGCTGAGAAGCCTGACTATCTATCAGATCCTGCCGAGGGCACAAGATCGTAGCTGAGGTAACAAGCTAAACGTCGAAGCCCAAGCGGAACTACTAGTGAGACTGAAGTCTCTCTGCAAAAATATAAATAGGCAAACATGAGTACAAATGTACCCAGCAAGACTTACATCAGAACTAACTACATATGCATCATTATCAACAAGGGATGGTGGGGGTTTAACTGCAGCAAGCCAGCTTTGACTCGGTGGCTATCCTGAACTACGACTGCAAGTAACTCTTTGAGGTGGCGCACACGAGTCCACATATTCACCATATCAATACACTACTATGGATCCGCTCCCGTCTCCCTACGAGAACGCCATCCATAGTACTCACGCTTATCTTGCGCATTTTAGAGTATCCACTTTCACTTGTCTATGAACTGATATAAGCAACCCAGAAGTCCTTTTCCGCGGACACGGCTATTCGAATAGATAATGTTAACCCTGCAGGGGTGTACTTCTTCACACACGCTCTCACCACTTACCGCCGTTTACACGACATGTACTCGGCAACCTTCAAGCGGAAGCCCAACATGGGTGTCGGCCATGGCTTGCCTAAACACTCGAGTCTCTAGTCCAGGTTTATCGCCTATTCGGGTTCCATCCATGAGGAGATCTGGCCGGAGTTTCGCTCACAGCCCCAAACGATGTGAACAGGGTTCCCGAGACACCAAACGGGCGCCCGGTACACCGTGCCACGTGCCTACCGCATCACAGCCCACCCCTACGGTCAGCGCTGTGCACGGCCT
>NW_025230462.1:12441-14295 GCF_018294505.1 Triticum aestivum
GCCGGAAAAGGCCCTCGACGCAAGGCAGTCATCCCCACGTCGTCTGACAACGAGACAGATTCCTCCCGCGGAGGCGGGGGGAAGCAAAAAGAAACTCTACCTCCCCGCACTGGGGAGGAGAAAAAGAGAAAAGCCGCCCCGGAAGGGGAGGCTGGGACATCCAAGAAGGGAAAGGTGTCCCTTCCGGAGTACTCCGCCACGACAGCTCTCAGTGAGGAGGGGTGGCTACCCAGGGGGAAGCCGCCAGTGCGATCGTAAGTGTTCGCACCATATCATGACTTTACTTCATGGTTTTTTCATTTATAATGCCGAACATATATGCAGTCCAACCAGGGTTCATCCCGAGGTATCTTCCTCCGGATGCCTGAGCGAGTCGGAGATGAATTCACTCCCGACGGGCACTACTCCTCAGCCCGCGGATGACACGGAGGTGTTGTCCCGAAGGCTCTCCGAGCGGGGGGAGGTGGTTCTGGAGACGCCCCAAGGTGGGATTCCAGATGTCGGACATGCGGGGTTCAAGATCCCCGCGGATCGTGTCGATGAGAGCCACGGTAAACCGGGCTCTCAGCCAAACACTGTTCCGGAACCTCCAGTGGTTCCGGACTCAGGCGGGCGGCCCCTCATTATGGAGGGCAAGCCGTTTGCATCGAGGACTTCCATTGCGCCAGAGGCGCCGGATTATCTGCGGGAAGTGCTTCACAGCGCTTCCATGGATGAAGAGCACCGTAATCTTATGAGTGCGGTGATTCAAAAGGTTTCGTCTACCAAGAGCGGACTAACTGAAGCATGCGCCAGCCTACTGACAGGCTTTGAGGTAAGTGACAAAAGTGTATGAGATTACCACCCGATAGGTAGTAGCCCCTAAGACTCTATTTGGTGTTCGGAAGGAAAAGCCAAACGGAGGGTCAATTATGATCCGCAGGAGTCTAATAATAAATACTCGTGTGAACACACATGCTATGCTGCTTGCCGGTGCTGTCCGTACGACCGAGATCGTCGGACTGAAACAGGACCTGGAGCAGGCGCAGGAAGAGCTCGACCTCACGAGGGGGCACCTCAAAGAGAGCAAAGGTGAATGATTCTCCTCTCTCATATAATGAAGGGTAAATAAAATTGGTTAATCTAACGACGAAGCGTCGTGATTTTGTAACAGGGGCCACCACCGAAGTGGCGTCTCGGAAGAAAGCATTGTCCAAGGCCGAACACAAGGCGGCCTTGGAACACAAAGAGCGCGAAAAGAAAGATGCGAGAGTGGGCGAGGTACAACAAGAGCTCCAGGAGCTCGGCAAAAAGTTCGAGTCCATGGAGCATGAGCTGAAGGCAAAAGAGGCCAAGCTTGCGAAGGCCCTTGTGAGTATAAAAGACGCCAAGGCCGAAGCCGAGAAGGCACAACAGGAAATCCAAGAGGCCAAAAAGATAACAGCGGGTAAGAAATTCTTTATGCAAAGCAAGCATGTGGAGGAGGCGTTTCTTTTACTTACTCGAATACGGAGCTCTCCAGGGGCATTCGCAGATCTGCCATGCAGCGTATCAGACGCTGCAGAGTTCTACCGTGCCCAGGAGGGGAGCTCAACGGAGAAGCTGTTCTGGTCCCAGTATGCTGGGGCCGAACATCCAACGCCTCTGAGTGACCAACTGAAGCAGTTGGTCGAACTCCATAGGGCGGCCGAACTGGCTATGAAAGATTTCATAGTCCGGATGTGGCCTGGTGAGCTCCTGCCCACTAGCTATTTCGTCCTGGTCAAGCGGATGGTGGATGCCTGTCCTCGGCTTGAGGTGATCAAGCGATCCGTTTGCATTGAGGGTGCCCGCCGGGCCTTTGCCCGCACGAAGGTGCATTGGGGCAAGATGGAT
>NW_025230463.1:0-14293 GCF_018294505.1 Triticum aestivum
GAACTAACCCTAATTTTTTTTGTGGCTTTTTCGTGGACTGTAGGTATGAAGAACAGACTCGATCTAAACTACGAAAAACTGTAAAATCTCACCGAGCAACCTGGAAATCTGATACCACTTGATAGAGGCAAAGGTGTCCCGTCTTTCGATGAGATGATGGATATCGCTTTGGTGGAAGTCGACTTTGACGATCCGACTACGAACGTGCGAGGACGTCGCGCCTTAGCAATCGCTAAACCAACTCCGAGAGGTTATTGACCACGCCGGAGCACGATCAACCTGACCACGAGGGTCTGTTTCCTGTGAGCAAACGAAGAACAAGCAAGAAACTAAGATTGCAATCTGGATATTGCGAATATAAGATGAAAGCTTTATTGATCAAGGTGGGGTTCTGTGACGCCTTTGTCTGGTCGTTGAACACAAATGAAGTACGCGAAGTTGCAGCTATGGCGAACTTTTAATCTAAACAAAACCCAAAGTCTAAACGATGCCCTAAGGGCTGTATATATGGAGGAAGAGGGGGGAATTTTGTGGCCCTTGGTGGAGGGGTCCGAAATCAACCCTATCTCTTGTTTCCCCACACATACGGACTCTAAAAATAGCCTATACTTATGTATTTCGAAATTACATGGGCCTGGCCCAATAATAGGGTGACGCAGCACCTAAAATAGCCTCGGGATGAAATTTATGAAGTGGCATCTTGTATATTTCGTCCAAGGCTTCATGCTCCCATTATGGTGGCTTCAAAGTCCTGAAATCATCACTTGTAACTCCGTTCTTGTTCCCCTTGCGCATGCCATCATCTCCATGCTTGTTCTTGCTCCAATGTTCATCCTTCTCCAAGCTAGGCCCTTCATTTGTAAGCAAAACAAATGTATCCAATTTAGGCAGCATCATATTCTCATGAACATTAGAATCATTACCAAGAAACGAAAGTACCTGGTAATTTAGTTGGCGTGCACGAGCTCTAGTAATTGGTCCAGTATGTATAGCAGCAGGGGCTGTGGGTGTAACAATTGTATTGATGTCCTCATCATGTTAGGTACCATTTTACTCCTTTCTCAGATCCACATTAGAATACCCTAGTTCATCGAGTTTGTCGGTGTTTGACCAAGTTCGCCCAAGTTCATACAACTCTTGGTTAGAAAACATAGCTCAATCCAAAAACTAGGACGAAATAAAGTGGTACTTGTCGTAACTCTTATTTCATATTTTGGACAGACCCCTCTTCTTCAGAATTTATGCACAGACGACCACTTTTTTTGTTACTGCACTTTAAGTTTAGCAATTATTCTTCTTTTCCTGAACGGTCGTAGATCCAAAATTATAGTTGCGATCTGTAAAACTTTTTTACCCAACTCTTCGTAAATTTTCAGCAATCCTAGAATCCATAGACCACTAGCCCACCATTCATCGTTTGGGCGGCTTGATAACTTATAACCCGCCAACACCCGGCCGGCTTATCTATAAACTTTGTAAACTGTCAGCTTGTCAATGAACCTGAGAGCCATCTTCTCACTTACAAAGGTGGCATAATAATACAATTGTAACCCGCCAAGAATTCCAAAAAATACCTCGTTGGCTCATATTTTTATAGCTTGACCCACCATATTTTCATCACCTCGGGATTAATCCATTCCATACCTAAGGTAGCTCATAATCAGAATATATAAACTCTTGATTGTAGTTGATCTGCTCTTCACTTTACGGGCGACCTAATCTTTGAATTTTAACCCGCCATTTCTTTATTACACCTTATCATCTTGTCTTATTTGTAATTTACTTTCATACCTTTAGGCTCCTCAGTATGACCATTTGCAACTGGGAATGCTCTCTGGTTACCAAAGAAATCCTTAATGATTTCGCAGGTCAAGGCCTATTGGCGACTCAGCGGGAAATCAACTGGAGGATTAGCAACAGGGAAACAATCCCTACACCCGCTGAGGGTTAAATTGCAATCCTGACTGACCATATACTCAGGGGCTTTACCCCACCCGGGTCTAAATTCTTCCGAGACCTCCTCCACTACTTGAACTTGCACCCTCAAGACATAGGTCCAAACTCTGTATCCAACATCTGCCAATTTCAAATCTTCTATGATGATAGAGGCAAAGGTGTCCCGTCTTTCGATGAGATGATGGATATCGCTTTGGTGGCAGTCGACTTTGACGATCCAACTACGAACGTGCGAGGACGTCGCGCCTTAGCAATCGCTAAACCAACTCCGAGAGGTTATTGACCACGCCGGAGCACGATCAACCTGACCACGAGGGTCTGTTTCCTGCGAGCAAACGAAGAACAAGCAAGAAACTGAGATTGCAATCTGGATATTGCGAATATAAGATGAAAACTTTATTGATCAAGGTGGGGTTCTGTGACGCCTTTGTCTGGTCGTTGAACACAAACGAAGTACGCGAAGTTGCAGCTATGGCGAACTTTTAATCTAAACAAAACCCAAAGTCTAAACGATGCCCTAAGGGCTGTATATATGGAGGAAGAGAGGGGGAATTTCGTGGCCCTTGGTGGAGGGGTCCGAAATCAACCCTATCTCTTGTTTCCCCACACATACGGACTCTAAAAATAGCCTATACTTATGTATTTCGAAATTACATGGGCCTGGCCCAATAATAAGGTGACGCAGCACCTAAAATAGCCTCGGGACGAAATTTATGAAGTGGCATCTTGTATATTTCGTCCAAGGCTTCATGCACCCATTATGGTGGCTTCAAAGTCCTGAAATCATCACTTGTAACTCCGTTCTTGTTCCCCTTGCGCATGCCATCATCTCCATGCTTGTTCTTGCTCCAATGTTCATCCTTCTCCAAGCTAGGCCCTTCATTTGTAAGCAAAACAAATGTATCCAATTTAGGCAGCATCATATTCTCATGATCATTAGAATCATTACCAAGAAACGAAAGTACCTGGTAATTTAGTTGGCGTGCACAAGCTCTAGTAATTGGTCCAGTATGTATAGCAGCAGGGGCTGTGGGTGTAACAATTGTATTGATGTCCTCATCATCCTCCCCTTCTTGAAATGAAGTCGTCCTCGACGGAAGTTCATCTTCCTGATAGAGGCGAGGGTCCCGATCTTTCGATGAGATGATGGATATCGCTTTGGTGGAAGTCGACTTTGACGATCCGACTACGAACGTGCGAGGACGTCGCGCCTTAGCAATTGCTAAACCAACTCCGAGAGGTTATTGACCACGCCGGAGCACGATCAACCTGACCACGAGGGTCTGTTTCCTGCGAGCAAACGAAGAACAAGCAAGAAACTAAGATTGCAATCTGGATATCGCGAATATAAGATGAAAGCTTTATTGATCAAGGTGGGGTTCTGTGACGCCTTTGTCTGGTCGTTGAACACAAACGAAGTACGCGAAGTTGCAGCTATGGCGAACTTTTAATCTAAACAAAACCCAAAGTCTAAACGATGCCCTAAGGGCTGTATATATGGAGGAAGAGGGGGGGAATTTCGTGGCCCTTGGTGGAGGGATCCGAAATCAACCCTATCTCTTGTTTCCCCACACATACGGACTCTAAAAATAGCCTATACTTATGTATTTCGAAATTACATGGGCCTGGCCCAATAATAAGGTGACGCAGCACCTAAAATAGCCTCGGGACGAAATTTATGAAGTGGCATCTTGTATATTTCGTCCAAGGCTTCATGCACCCATTATGGTGGCTTCAAAGTCCTGAAATCATCACTTGTAACTCCGTTCTTGTCCCCCTTGCGCATGCCATCATCTCCATGCTTGTTCTTGCTCCAATGTTCATCCTTCTCCAAGCTAGGCCCTTCATTTGTAAGCAAAACAAATGTATCCAATTTAGGCAGCATCATATTCTCATGAACATTAGAATCATTACCAAGAAACGAAAGTACCTGGTAATTTAGTTGGCGTGCACGAGCTCTAGTAATTGGTCCAGTATGTATAGCAGCAGGGGCTGTGGGTGTAACAATTGTATTGATGTCCTCATCAGAATATAAGATGAAAGCTTTATTGATCAAGGTGGGGTTCTGTGACGCCTTTGTCTGGTCGTTGAACACAAACGAAGTACGCGAAGTTGCAGCTATGGCGAACTTTTAATCTAAACAAAAACCCAAAGTCTAAACGATGCCCTAAGGGCTGTATATATGGAGGAAGAGGGGGGGAATTTCGTGGCCCTTGGTGGAGGAGTCCGAAATCAACCCTATCTCTTGTTTCCCCACACATACGGACTCTAAAAATAGCCTATACTTATGTATTTCGAAATTACATGGGCCTGGCCCAATAATAAGGTGACGCAGCACCTAAAATAGCCTCGGGACGAAATTTATGAAGTGGCGTCTTGTATATTTCGTCCAAGGCTTCATGCACCCATTATGGTGGCTTCAAAGTCCTGAAATCATCACTTGTAACTCCGTTCTTGTTTCCCTTGCGCATGCCATCATCTCCATGCTTGTTCTTGCTCCAATGTTCATCCTTCTCCAAGCTAGGCCCTTCATTTGTAAGCAAAACAAATGTATCCAATTTAGGCAGCATCATATTCTCATGAACATTAGAATCATTACCAAGAAACGAAAGTACCTGGTAATTTAGTTGGCGTGCACGAGCTCTAGTAATTGGTCCAGTATGTATAGCAGCAGGGGCTGTGGGTGTAACAATTGTATTGATGTCCTCATCAATTGTAGAGACATTAATAATATTACTATTCGTTATCGTCATCCTATTCCTAGGCTAGATGATATGCTTGATGAATTAAGTGGCTCTACAATATTCTCCAAAGTTGATTTGCGTAGTGGCTACCATCAAATTCGTATGAAATTGGGAGATGAATGGAAAACAGCATTTAAAACTAAGTTTGGATTATATGAGTGGTTAGTCATGCCTTTTGGGTTAACTAATGCACCTAGTACTTTCATGAGATTAATGAACGAAGTTTTACGTGCTTTCATTGGACGATTTGTGGTAGTTTACTTTGATGACATATTGATTTATAGCAGATCTTTGGAAGAACATTTGGAACATTTACGTACTGTTTTTATTGCTCTACGTGATGCACGTTTGTTTGGTAACCTTGGGAAGTGCACCTTTTGCACCGATCGAGTATCTTTTCTTGGCTATGTTGTTACTCCACAGGGAATTGAAGTTGATAAGGCCAAGATTGAAGCTATTGAGAGTTGGCCGCAGCCCAAAACGGTCACACAAGTGAGGAGTTTTCTTGGCCTCGCTGGATTCTATAGGCGTTTTGTGAGAGATTTCAGCACCATTGCTGCACCTCTCAATGAGCTTACAAAGAAAGATGTGCCTTTTCTTTGGGGTACCGCACAGGAAGAAGCCTTCACGGTATTGAAAGATAAGTTGACACATGCTCCTTTACTCCAACTTCCTGATTTTAATAAGACTTTTGAGCTTGAATGTGATGCTAGTGGAATTGGATTAGGAGGTGTGTTATTACAAGATGGCAAACCTGTTGCATACTTTTCTGAAAAATTGAGTGGGCCTAGTCTGAATTATTCTACTTATGATAAAGAATTATATGCTCTTGTTCGGACTTTAGAAACATGGCAACATTATTTATGGCCCAAAGAATTTGTTATACATTCTGATCATGAATCTTTGAAACATATTAAAAGTCAAGCTAAACTGAATCGTAGACATGCTACATGGGTTGAATTCATTGAGACTTTCCCTTATGTCATTAAACACAAGAAGGGAAAAGAAAATGTTATTGCTGATGCATTGTCTCGCCGCTATACTATGCTTTCACAACTTGACTTCAAAATATTTGGTTTGGAGACCATCAAAGATCAATATGTGCATGATGCTGATTTTAAAGATGTAATGCAGAATTGTAAAGAAGGAAGAATGTGGAACAAGTTTGTCGTTAACGATGGATTTGTGTTTCGTGCTAACAAGCTATGCATTCCAGCTAGCTCCGTTCGTCTTTTGTTGTTGCAGGAGGCGCATGGAGGAGGATTAATGGGACACTTTGGCGTGAAGAAGACGGAGGACGTACTTGCTACACATTTCTTTTGGCCAAAGATGAGACGGGATGTTGAGCGTTTTATTGCTCGATGCACTACATGTCAAAAAGCTAAGTCACGACTCAATCCTCATGGTTTATATATGCCTTTGCCTGTACCTAGTGTTCCTTGGGAGGATATATCTATGGACTTTGTTTTAGGTTTACCTCGAACAAAGAAGGGGAGGGATAGCATATTTGTTGTCGTGGATAGATTCTCGAAAATGGCACACTTTATACCTTGTCATAAAAGCGATGATGCTGTTAATGTTGCTGATTTGTTCTTTCGTGAAATTATTCGCTTGCATGGTGTGCCAAATACTATTGTTTCAGATCGTGATACTAAATTTCTTAGCCACTTTTGGAGATGTTTATGGGCTATGATAGAGGCAGAGGTGTCCCGTCTTTCGATGAGATGATGGATTTCGCTTTGGTGGAAGTCGACTTTGACGATCCGACTACGAACGTGCGAGGACGTCCCGCCTTAGCAATCGCTAAACCAACTCCGAGAGGTTATTGACCACGCCGGAGCACGATCAACCTGACCACGAGGGTCTGTTTCCTGCGAGCAAACGAAGAACAAGCAAGAAACTGAGATTGCAATCTGGATATTGCGAATATAAGATGAAAGCTTTATTGATCAAGGTGGGGTTCTGTGACGCCTTTGTCTGGTCGTTGAACACAAACGAAGTACGCGAAGTTGCAGCTATGGCGAACTTTTAATCTAAACAAAACCCAAAGTCTAAACGATGCCCTAAGGGCTGTATATATGGAGGAAGAGGGGGGAATTTCGTGGCCCTTGGTGGAGGGGTCCGAAATCAACCCTATCTCTTGTTTCCCCACACATACGGACTCTAAAAATAGCCTATACTTATGTATTTCGAAATTACATGGGCCTGGCCCAATAATAAGGTGACGCAACACATAAAATAGCCTCGGGACGAAATTTATGAAGTGGCATCTTGTATATTTCGTCCAAGGCTTCATGCACCCATTATGGTGGCTTCAAAGTCCTGAAATCATCACTTGTAACTCCGTTCTTGTTCCCCTTGCGCATGCCATCATCTCCATGCTTGTTCTTGCTCCAATGTTCATCCTTCTCCAAGCTAGGCCCTTCATTTGTAAGCAAAACAAATGTATCCAATTTAGGCAGCATCATATTCTCATGAATATTAGAATCATTACCAAGAAACGAAAGTACCTGGTAATTTAGTTGGCGTGCACGAGCTCTAGTAATTGGTCCAGTATGTATAGCAGCAGGGGCTGTGGGTGTAACAATTGTATTGATGTCCTCATCATCCTCCCCTTCTTGAAATGAAGTCGTCCTCGACAGAAGTTCATCTTCCTCACCCAAATAAGGCTTCAAATCTGCAATGTTAAAAGTGGGACTAACCCCAAAATCTGCAGGCAACTCAAGTTTATATGCATTATCATTTATTTTCTCTAACACCTTAAAGGGACCATCAGCACGTGGCATTAACTTTGATTTGCGCAAATCAGGAAATCTATCCTTACGCAAATGTAACCAAACAAGATCTCCAGGTGCAAACACAACATGTTTTCTACCCTTATCTCCAGCAAGTTTATATTTAGCATTCATACGCTCAATGTTTTCCTTAGTTAACTCATGCATTTTTAAAATCAATTCAGCACGTTGTTTAGCATCAAAATTAACCTTCTCCGAAGATGGAAGAGGCAACAAATCAATAGGTGCACGAGGTAGGAAACCATACACAACTTCAAAAGGGCACATCTTAGTAGTAGAATGCTGATGAGGACATCAATACAATTGTTACACCCACAGCCCCTGCTGCTATACATACTGGACCAATTACTAGAGCTCGTGCACGCCAACTAAATTACCAGGTACTTTCGTTTCTTGGTAATGATTCTAATGTTCATGAGAATATGATGCTGCCTAAATTGGATACATTTGTTTTGCTTACAAATGAAGGGCCTAGCTTGGAGAAGGATGAACATTGGAGCAAGAACAAGCATGGAGATGATGGCATGCGCAAGGGGAACAATAACGGAGTTACAACTGATGATTTCAGGACTTTGAAGCCACCATAATGGGTGCATGAAGCCTAGGACGAAATATACAAGATGCCACTTCATAAATTTCGTCCCGAGGCTATTTTAGGTGCTGCGTCACCTTATTATTGGGCCAGGCCCATGTAATTTCGAAATACATAAGTATAGGCTATTTTTAGAGTCCGTATGTGTGGGGAAACAAGAGATAGGGTTGATTTCGGACCCCTCCACCAAGGGCCACGAAATTCCCCCCTCTTCCTCCATATATACAGCCCTTAGGGCATCGTTTAGACTTTGGGTTTTGTTTAGATTAAAAGTTCGGCATAGCTGCAACTTCGCGTACTTCGTTTGTGTTCAACGACCAGACAAAGGCGTCACAGAACCCCACCTTGATCAATAAAGCTTTCATCTTATATTCGCAATATCCAGATTGCAATCTCAGTTTCTTGCTTGTTCTTCGTTTGCTCGCAGGAAACAGACCTTCGTGGTCAGGTTGATCGTGCTCTGGCGTGGTCAATAACCTCTCGGAGTTGGTTTAGCGATTGCTAAGGCGCGACGTCCTCGCACGTTCGTAGTCGGATCGTCAAAGTCGACTTCCACCAAAGCGAAATCCACCATCTCATCGAAAGACGGGACACCTTAGCCTCTATCAAGTGGTATCAGATTTCCAGGTTGCTCGGTGAGATTTTACAGTTTTTTTGTAGTTTAGATCGAGTCTGTTCTTTATACCTACAGTCCACGAAAAAGCCACAAAAAAAATTAGGGTTAGTTCATCATATCCGAACCAATCTGAGCCTTTGCATAATCTTTTTAGGGTTTTGCTTTGTTGAATTTGCGGTTGCATCGTCGTGTCTAGTTGCTGGTCTTAGAGTCTAGTCTTTTAGAGTTTCGAGTTCTGGTCATAAGTTGTCACGCCGCCGCCGCACCATCATCATCACCCCTGCCATCTACCACCACCGCTTATCCGCCACCGCTTCGAATCCGTATCCATATACCACCACAACTGTCATATACCACCACCGCTGCCATCTACCACCATATATCCACCACCAATCCGAGTTCTTGTCATATTAGGTTTGTTTTCGAGATCCCTCTAGATTCCGATTCGTGTTTCCTTGCCGGAGTAGGTTTCGGAAAAAAAAAAAAATTGGTCAAAAAAATTTCGTGCCCATCCTGTCAGTTTGAGCTAAGAAGAGTTTTGAGACACTCGCCATACGGAGGAAGAGGGGGGGAATTTCGTGGCCCTTGGTGGAGGGGTCCGAAATCAACCCTATCTCTTGTTTCCCCACACATGCGGACTCTAAAAATAGCCTATACTTATGTATTTCGAAATTACATGGGCCTGGCCCAATAATAAGGTGACGCAGCACCTAAAATAGCCTCGGGACGAAATTTATGAAGTGGCGTCTTGTATATTTCGTCCAAAGCTTCATGCACCCATTATGGTGGCTTCAAAGTCCTGAAATCATCACTTGTAACTCCGTTCTTGTTTCCCTTGCGCATGCCATCATCTCCATGCTTGTTCTTGCTCCAATGTTCATCCTTCTCCAAGCTAGGCCCTTCATTTGTAAGCAAAACAAATGTATCCAATTTAGGCAGCATCATATTCTCATGAACATTAGAATCATTACCAAGAAACGAAAGTACCTGGTAATTTAGTTGGCGTGCACGAGCTCTAGTAATTGGTCCAGTATGTATAGCAGCAGGGGCTGTGGGTGTAACAATTGTATTGATGTCCTCATCAAATAGCCTATACTTATGTATTTCGAAATTACATGGGCCTGGCCCAATAATAAGGTGACGCAGCACCTAAAATAGCCTCGGGACGAAATTTATGAAGTGGCGTCTTGTATATTTCGTCCAAGGCTTCATGCACCCATTATGGTGGCTTCAAAGTCCTGAAATCATCACTTGTAACTCCGTTCTTGTTTCCCTTGCGCATGCCATCATCTCCATGCTTGTTCTTGCTCCAATGTTCATCCTTCTCCAAGCTAGGCCCTTCATTTGTAAGCAAAACAAATGTATCCAATTTAGGCAGCATCATATTCTCATGAACATTAGAATCATTACCAAGAAACGAAAGTACCTGGTAATTTAGTTGGCGTGCACGAGCTCTAGTAATTGGTCCAGTATGTATAGCAGCAGGGGCTGTGGGTGTAACAATTGTATTGATGTCCTCATCAAAAATGCACACGAACAGTACGTGTTACCTTAACCTTGCCACTGTTGTTGAACCATTGGATGTAGTAAGGATGTGGATGTGGTCTTGTGGTGAGAGAAAGCTTCTCCACCATCTCCATGCTTGATGAGGACATGACTACCTTGGATATGACCAAAAATATTGCATATATGCATATTTGTCAGGTGATTTCTAGTGCAAACTATTCAATAATCTATTTATGTTATCCAGAACAAAAATACTTCACACACTTTTGTGTTTTGTCTAATTGCAGGTGTATGGGACATTTGTACAATCCACATATGAAGATAAGGAAGAAAGAGATGTTTATTTGCTGTCCAAAAAGTTCTCTCACGTCACTTTTGGCCCAAGAGAAGATAGAGTCCAAGTCTCTCACGTTCTGGATTCAGATTCGGACTGCACAGACACACCTAACTCAAAACGCACACAAGTTTTTCATACGGACTCCGAATTGGGTGATTCTTTTTTTGTTGGAAACTAGATTTCGTGCACTTTCCAACCCAATTGGAATCACCTTCAAATTCGTCCGGAGCGTTGAGTTGTGGACGAAACAATCTGATGCTGCAGCAGAATCCGAGTCAAACTACAAGTCCAAAGGTGTTACATCACCTCCACTTTGGCCCATTGGCCTTGTACGACCTAGATTTAGTTTTAGGCTGCCTTGGGACGTCCTCCCACCTCCTTGGCCGCCACCCCTTGCTCCTATATAAGTAGATCCATCTAGTAGCTTTTCCTTGGGATTTGTTTAGTTAAAAGTTAGCCATTGCAACTTCGTGTACTTCGTTTGTGTCCAACGACCAGACCAAGACCGCTTACGGATCCCCACCATTATCAATACTTCATATATATTCGCAATATTCAGATTGCTTTATCATATTCTTGCTCGTTCTTCGATTGCTTGCAGGAATAGACCTTCGTGGTCAGGTTGATCGTGCTCCAGCGTGGTCAATAACATCTCGGAGTTGGTTTAGCGATTGCTAAGGCGCAACGTCGTGCACGTTTGTAGTCGGATCGTCAAAGTCGTCTCCACCAAATCGATAGTTATCATCTCATCGAAAGATCGGGACACCCCGCCTCTATCACTATACATACTGGACCAATTACTAGAGCTCGTGCACGCCAACTAAATTACCAGGTACTTTCGTTTCTTGGTAATGATTCTAATGTTCATGAGAATATGATGCTGCCTAAATTGGATACATTTGTTTTGCTTACAAATGAAGGGCCTAGCTTGGAGAAGGATGAACATTGGAGCAAGAACAAGCATGGAGATGATGGCATGCGCAAGGGGAACAAGAACGGAGTTACAAGTGATGATTTCAGGACTTTGAAGCCACCATAATGGGTGCATGAAGCCTTGGACGAAATATACAAGATGCCACTTCATAAATTTCGTCCTGAGGCTATTTTAGGTGCTGCGTCACCTTATTATTGGGCCAGGGCCATGTAATTTCGAAATACATAAGTATAGGCTATTTTTGGAGTCCGTATGTGTGGGGAAACAAGAGATAGGGTTGATTTCGGACCCCTCCACCAAGGGCCACGAAATTCCCCCCTCTTCCTCCATATATACAGCCCTTAGGGCATCGTTTAGACTTTGGGTTTTGTTTAGATTAAAAGTTCGCCATAGCTGCAACTTCGCGTACTTCGTTTGTGTTCAACGACCAGACAAAGGCGTCACAGAACCCCATCTTGATCAATAAAGCTTTCATCTTATATTCGCAATATCCAGATTGCAATCTTAGTTTCTTGCTTGTTCTTCGTTTGCTCGCAGGAAACAGACCCTCGTGGTCAGGTTGATCGTGCTCCGGCGTGGTCAATAACCTCTCGGAGTTGGTTTAGCGATTGCTAAGGCGCGACGTCCTCGCACGTTCGTAGTCGGATCGTCAAAGTCGACTTCCACCAAAGCGGAATCCACCATCTCATCGAAAGACGGGACACCTTTGCCTCTATCAAGTGGTATCAGATTTCCAGGTTGCTCGGTGAGATTTTACAGTTTTTCGTAGTTTAGATCGAGTCTGTTCTTCATAACTATAGTCCACGAAAAAGCCAAAAAAAATTAGGGTTAGTTCATCCCATCCGAACCAATCTGAGCCTTGCATAATCTTTTCTGTATTTGCTTTGTTGAATTTGCGGTTGCATCGTCGTGTTCAGTTGCTGGTCTTAGCGTCTAGTCTTTTAGAGTTTCGAGTTCTGTTCACAAGTTGTCACGCCGTCGCCGCACCATCATCATCGCCCCTGCCATCTACCACCACCGCTCCGAATCCGTATCCATATACCACCACCAATCCGTGTCCATATACCACCACCGATCCATATCCATATACTACCACCGCTGCCATATACCACCACCATATATCCACCACCAATCCGAGTTCCTTGCATATTAGGTTTGTTTTCGAGATCCATCTAGATTCCGATTCGTGTTTCCTTGCCGGAGTCGGGTAGCCACGCTCCGTTTAGGCCCAAAATTTTTCGAAAACGCATTTTTCGAAAATTTTTCTGGCTATCCTATTTTTAGGTGTTTCTGAGTGTTTTGAGACAGGTGCCATTATAGGAAGTTTTTTTTGACCCGTTTCCAGTTTTTGGGTCCGGGCAGTCGAAAAAAAAAAATTTGGTCCAAAAAATTTCGTGCCCATCCTGTCAGTTTGAGCTAGGAAGAGTTTTGAGACACTCGCCATTATAGTGATTTTTCGCAAAAAAAAAAACAGCGCAAAAAAAAAGAGCGCAAAAAAAAAACAAAAAGAGCAAAAAAAAAATTTCAGAGTGTGCTTTTCCCTTGTTTACGTGCCGCGCCGTGATTTTGTTGGTGTTCTAGGCTCGCGTCTCTAGCACAGTCTAGCCTAGGACCAGCACAGTACCGTCCTTGAGCGTTTATTCAACTTTGCATCTCTGAATTGATTATTGCTGACCCTTTTTGCTACCATACTATAAGCCTTCCCAGCTCCACATACATCTACGTCGTGTGTTCGACTCTCCCTGGTAATCGCTCTATCCAAGCTTTGAGAGTTTTTGACTACAACGGTTGCCGATCACCGCCTGCTGCTGGGTAAGAACTGGTAAGAATTTGAGATTTGCTTGACGGATTTGTGATACACCACCACCACTTCTTAGTAGTCTGTAGGATCATATTCTTGTGTGTTTCTATTGCTGCTAACCATGCCAGGATCACAAGCCGACGAGATTGACTGGGAGAATTTATCGAACAAGGAGCTTCATGATAAGTTTCAGCAAATGATGACTGAACAGGTGCAAGATGTGCTGAACAATTTTGAAGAGGCCATGGAGAAGATCACTGGCCTTGAGAAGACGTTCGAAACAAAGCTCGATAACAGATTTAATGAATTGCTCGCGCGTCTTCCACCACCACCACCCGCTGCACCTAACGCACCTCTCCAACAACAACAACGACGACTACCTCCACGTCGCGAAATAGACCTTCGCCGAGCGAGCCGTGTTCCTCTTGCATTTGGCCAAACTGTTGGTGCTGCTGTTGATACTTCTATGGCTCCTGCTACTGCTGTTGCTGGTACCCAGGAGGATGATGAGTATGCGGGTGATTATGAGGATGAGGTTGATCAAAATCAGATCTACGAGCAGCCACCAGCACCACCACCAGCAGGTCGACCTCAGGTATATATTCCTAATGGTAGGCCTGCACCACCACCACCTCAGGTACGAGATGATGTCCATATTCCTAAACTGAAATTAAATATTCCACCATTTGAGGGTAGATATGTTCCTGATATATATCTTACTTGGGAGTTAGAAACTGAACAACGATTTACATGTTTACAATATCCTGAGGAGAGACGAGTTGCTGCTGCTGTTTGTGCTTTCACTAGTTTTGCATGTGTATGGTGGTCTGAACATTGTAGATTATATCCTATTCCAACTACTTGGGCTGCTTTGAAAACTGCTATGCGTACGCGTTGGGTTCCACCATATTATCAACGTGAATTGCTTCAAAAATTGCAGCGTTTAAGACAAGGGAAAAATTCTGTAGAAGAATATTATCAGGAATTACAAACTGGCATGATTAGATGTGGT